>NC_044981.1:138102788-138402788 GCF_008728515.1 Papio anubis | reverse complement strand
CCTAACCTTCATTATCAGAAAAATAACGAATCACACCATCCTAATCTTACAGAGTTTCCTAAGCTAAAAATGCAATATCATAACCTGTATGTACAACACTATTGATGTAGCTATAAACAGACATCAGTCACCAAAAACATACTCTCAAGCATTTCCTAGATATAGGAATTGTCTAATTATTCATAGGAATTGTTTAATTCATACATTCAAAATTTTTGTACCTTGGGGAAAAAAAAAAAACATTTGTTTGATTTTCTCCATCTTACCAGCAGTATTTTAGTAATTTATATACTATAGTAAAATATATGAAAGAGAAATTTATACTTTGCCTGTTCCGGGGTTGTGTTTCTTTCCAGGGACAGAAATATTGATGGAAACACCATTTAAATACCCACTTTATAGTGTCACATTTACAAAGCTGTTTTGGGTCACCACAATCATTGGAATTCATTCACCCCTCAGAAAATACTTTATTCTGGTCATAACATCACATTTTTCCTCTCGTGCAGAATGAACAATCTATAGTCACATGTTGTTTCTTTCTTTAAGCCACAGTTTCTAAATTGAGTGTCTAGCATTTATAATCAACTGCTTCATTTAATTCAGGTCGATTTTAAATGCTAGCCATTCATTTGGTGGGCTATGAGCAGCCTGTGGTTTTGTTAGATCTACAGCATAAAGAAACAATTTTTCTTATCCTGATCCTATAGTTGTCTGGGAAAGGTGACACTCGGTGAGACTTAATGATAAGAAAGGCTACAGATGCCCTAGGCAGTCAGAACCAAAGCCAGATGATTAAACCATTCTGCAGCATTCCCCAAAGACAAAACAAGGGAAGCAATGTTTTGAATGTTTAGTACTAAAATAATTCCACAGAACAGAACTCACACATACTGTATGTGTTTTTGTTCCTGCACCCCCCACCCTCTGTTTCTGTAGTTCCTCTTATTAATGAAGAATTCAGACAGGGAGGAATGATAGTTTTTGCATGCCTGTTTACTGGGATTTCTTTTATTCATCTGTAGAGTGGAAATATCAACTAGATTAACTTTGAAAGATTATAAAAGAACTCATAATTCTCCATGTCTCCTCACGAGGAAGATTGTTTTCCCTGTTTCAAGCAATGCACCTCAAAGATACGCTCCTTCATTTTACTGATTCCTCTTACTTACTGTTCTAGTAGAGGCACATCAGTCAGTAAAGGAATTAAAATGCATTCACTACATTTGAGTTTGCTGGATTCATTACAAGTGATTGATGGGTTTACCTGGCAACTTCAAGACCTATTTGCTTTTAAAAAGCAAGCCCTTAATCCTAAACCTAACATGAAGATTTATAACTTGAGAAGATCATTTTTAGGTCCCTGTAGCACGCTCTAGATTGACATTCTTGTTTTAGGTAGAGGAATGTGGAAGAGGGAGGAATAGTGTGCATCATTTCATATGTCACACCTTCTTCTGGAAATTCAAGAGTTAATCTCTTTTCCTTTATTATCTTCGACTTGGTTGCAGGCAGGTAGTGGCCCTCTCTAGAGACAGAGTCTGTCAGCACTTCAATAGCTCCCTCAAATGAGAGCAGTCAGCTTCAATAGGGGTTAGAGAAAATAGAGTACATATTGGCTTTAACAAGAGAAAAGGAAAACATTAACCAACTAAACGTTACTTTAAAAATATGAAAACATCACGTTTTAAATTTAAAACTGCCTGACTAAATCTTGCAATATGTTTTTGGTATCACCCGTTCCTAGATGCAACTCCAGCCCTTTTCCTACTGGACTTGGTTTCCCTCATGTCAAACAGTCTTCCCCTTGGGAATTTTCCGTTTCCTGTCTGTTAGTCTCCATTCACACCCTTACACTCATTTCAGCCTTTCTGAAAAGGGAGGTGATAAAACTTCACTAATCTCTTAGCAAAATTCTTACTGTGTATCTAGGTACAATGTGCTGAAAAACATCTTCAAATCCCATTTCCATTTCCCCAGAGAATTTGGCTTCCTGGAGAGAGATATTAAGGAATTTGTCTGTCTCTTTTAGGTTGACAATATCTTTTATTTTAACTGCCTCTGCATGTCATCTATTTCAAGATTTCATTATGTAATGTACACATTTTAATTTACTCTATTCTCTTATTTTAGTTTTTTCGCCTTTTCTTTTTACTACCTGAAGTCTGCCTTCTCTTGTTAACCACGCTCTGATTCATTATTTCACTTCTTATGATCTGACTGTTTTAAGTGCACCAGAGGCCACTTAAAATACTATTAAGGCTCCAGAGGAGTGACAGGTACTTTCGCACTAGCCCAGTGATTCTTACTTGTTTTCTATCTGCTGCCCTCATGAGAGCTTTCTTTCCAAGCATACACTGTATGATCCCTATAACTAAAATAATACCCAAAAAAAACCACATGCACAGTTCATCTTCCTTTGCCATATCAGGAAAAGCAGAAAATTGTAAAGAGAGTAAGAGGAAATCTAGGAAGAGCTGACCTCACCATTAATTAACAGCTACTGGTAATTGCAAGTTTGTGTTTATAAAGCTTCTCAGAACCTCCTATGAGATTTCCCTGCATATCCTAATTCCATGAGTGTCTTAACCAGTCCAAAAGTCCTTACTCCTAATCCCAACGAGAGCTAACAAAAATAAGTGTATTGCCTAAGACAGTTTCTTCACCATAATACATTTTAGAGAATCTGTACCTTTGAAGCAGACCAAAAAGTGTTGTGGATATGTCTTGTTTAGTTTAGGCTATGTTTAACACAGAGATTCATACTGTTTATAGAAGAATTAAGAAACATTTTGCATAATATATGAAATGTTTTGAAGTGTCCATGACCCAGCAATTCCATCTGGAATAATATGCCCTCAAAAAAAATGGTAATTGAAGCAACAGGTATGTTTTCCTAGGATATGTCTTTTATAGAAAAATTTGAAGCTATCTGAAAATAGGAGATTGAGTGAATTTTGTTGTATCAATATAAGGAAATACATGTAAGCATTACAAAAAATGATTGAGAGTTCCATTATTGTCATTGTAACATGATATTTTGCTAAGGGACAACAGTAGATTTAAGCAGCATTTATAATACAATGGGATTTAACTTTTTCACAAAATTGTGTTTTTATATGTAGATTATAGTGTATTAACAGAGATTAAGTAAATGGCAGAATTATGAGTAATTTCTCTTTTTCTCTTTCTACTTTTTCTATATTGAGCATGAATGAATTTTGAAATTAATGAAATCTGAATCCAAATTTTTTTAAAAAAGAGTTTATTTCATAGAGTTAAAACACCCAGCAAAAACTGAGGAGGTGACACTTAAGCTGAGTTCTGAGCAAACCAGAAGAGTTCTCTAGGTGAATGCAGTGGTTCTCCTTCATGCAACAACAGGGGCAAGGGCTGTTAGATGTTAGAGGAGTTGCTAGAGACAATGGCATTTATGAATACTATAAGCAGCTCAATGAGACTAGAACATACAGTGCAACAGAAATATAATGTGTGTGACAGTCAGGAGGCAAATTTTGAAAATGCCACATATGCCAGGTAAAATAATATGAATTTTGTCGTGAAAAAGTGAGAAAGATATTATTTAAAGAATAATGGCATAATAGAATTGCATTTTTCGAAAGATCACTCAGAAGCATTTTGAAAAATGAATTGGCAACCTCTTACCATACACTCTGCCAGACTGAGGCCATGGCAATGAGGTTGGAAAGGAAATAATTGAGTTTATAGTGTTAGTTGTAGAAACTTGGGGCTTGGTAGGTGGAAGTATAGATGTAGACACTGTCAATGATGACCTCTGAGATTCAGGATAATCCAATGAAATAGTCAATGGTGCCATTCCCTGTGACGGAGAGCAAGAGAGGAGGGCCAGAGCTGAGGGGGAAGCGGACTCTGTGCTGTACATGATGAGTTTGAGACACACAGAGTTTTTCCAAGTGAAGATGCCCAGGGGGCAGCTGCACATTAGAGCCTGGAGCACTGAAGGGAGATCTCAGCAGCACATGTGGATTTGGGGAATCTCCTTCCCATTTGCAGCCAGGATTTTAAAGGATTATTTTACACTTGCTTTTCACATGCTTTTCATTTCATAACTTAGAGCAATCCGGCTTCCTCACCTCCTCTGTGTTAATTACTGATCTCACTAAAATGATCTCCAATGACTTCCAGGAGGCTAAGTCCATATACAGTGAAAGTTGTGGAACGAATAGAGAAATAGGTAAAGGAAGAAGCGAAGAGGGCTTAGGAGACAACTTAGGGATCACAATTACTTAAAGTTCTGTTAATGTAAAACCTCAGACACTGTGGTATCCAAAAGCAGGAAGGATAAGAGAGGAGCAAAGGTTGAAAAATCATGTATCAGGTATAATGTTTACTCTTTGAGTAATAGGTGCACTAAAAGCCCAATCCCTACTAGTAGGCAATATAGGCATGTAACAAACAAGCACACATATCCCCTGAATCTAAAAGAAAGAAAAAAAGAAAAACAAAAATAAGACTAAAATTCATAAGTAGATGGGAGAAAAAAACAGAAGAGACTATTGCTACTAAGGCTGAGGGATGTGAGAACTTCAAGACTCCAGAGGCTTTTTAGTGGTGTTGGAAATTGGCCAAGCCAAGTCAAGTCAAGTCTGAACACTTTCTGTGGATTTAGTATCCTGAATGTCATTGGACATCCTCCTAGTGAGAACCATTTTAAGATAGAAGAGAAAGTGGAGGCCTAATCACTCTGGATTGTGGAATAAAAGACACATGACAGAAAGCGTAGACTAACCCTTCAACAAGCCAGGCAGCAAATGGGAAGGAGAAAGAGGAGGGAGAGAGAAGAGGTGGGAGTGGTGGTGGGGTAACTGGAGGTCCTTTTAAGATTTGCATTTCTTTTTTTCTGAGGGGAAAGGAATGGTAGAATGGGAAAAAAGGTAACTGATGAAGAAAAGAAACAGAAGGACACAACATTCGGACCAGAATGAAAGATCAGCTATGGCTCAGAGGTTAAAGTCTTTACCCTTGGAGATGGGTTTAAAGGCCTGCAGGCTGGATAGCGATGGAGGTAAATTTGAGAGCGGGAAAAATTTGGGAGAATTTTTCTAAGTAGAATACCAGGTAAAAATTACAAGTTATATTCAGTTTCTCGAAGAGGGACTAGACCCATCAATTTCTATCCAGATTATTAGTGCCAAAATTACCCAGGTTAACCACATTAGCTTCAGAAACACAATAAAAAGGACTTTTTCATGTATCAGATTAAATTACTATGGAAAAAATAATAGAGTGGGGTTAGAAGTAGTGTGAGTGCCAAGAAAGGTGCAATTTAAAATAGAGTGATCAAAGTAAACCTCACTGAAGTGACATTTGAACAAGAGTTGAAAGAGATACTGAGAGAATATTTCATGCCTAAAAGCCGCCATGGGCTTGTATTTTCAAGTAATAATAAGGAAGCTCATGATAGCTAGAGAACAGTGAGTAAGAGAACAAGGGGAGGAGATTGAGTCAAAGAGGTAATGGGGAGACACATTATGTCACATTTGGAAGCCTCTGTAATGACACTGGCCTTTACTGGGAGTAGATTGGAGAGTCATGGAAGATTTTGAACAAAAGAGTGACAGAATCAGACTTACATTCTTAGATAATCAGGCTGGCTGCTGTGCTACAAGTAGACTATGAGTAAAGCTGAATTGTTGCAAGTGGGGAGATGAGTTAGGAGGCTATTGTAGTGATCTAGGTGAAAGAAATGGCAACTTGGACCTGAGAGAGAGCACTGCAGATGGTTAAAAATGGTCAGACTCTGAGTATACCTTGAAGGCAAATCTTACAGTATTTTCTGACAGATTGGTTCTATAATGTCAGAAAAAGAAGAGTCAAGGATGAGTCCACAAGCTTGGGACTTAACATCTGGAAGGATGCCATTGTCATTACCTGAAACAGAACAGCTGTGGGTACAGTTAGGTATAGTAAGGTATTAGGGAGAAGACCAGGAGTGTAGTTTACACATAGTAAGTTTGAAATGTCTACTAAGACTTCTGAGGGGAGATGTCTGGTGGGCAGTCAGACACACAAGTATGTCCAAAGATACTGTCAACACCTTGGCTGGGCGCAGTGGCTCACGCCTGTAATTCGAGCACTTTGGGAGGCTGAGGCAGGCAGATCACCCAAGGTTTGAAGTTCGAGACCCGTCTGGCCAACATGATGAAACCCTGTCTCTACTAAAAATGCTAAAGTTATCTGGGCATGCTGGTGTGCACCTGTAATCCCAGCTACTTGTGAGGCTGAGGCAGGAGAATTGCTTGAACCCGGGAGGTGGAGGTTGCAGTGAGCTGAGATCACACCATTGCACCCCAGCATGGACAAGAAGAGTGAAACTTCATCTCAAAAAAAAAAAAAAGATACTGTCAGCATCTTGTATCTTTGACAGTATCTTTGGACAGCTTTGGACTGCAAGCTTTGACTATTGTTGTCCAAAGATACAAGCACCAAAGATACTGTCAATGAATGTAATGATTTTTTTAAAAATAAACTCTCCAATTCTAGAGAGAAGAGAAGAGAACGGTTTAATTTCCTGACCTCTAAACCATCTGTGCTCTCACAACACTTGGACATAGGGTATGGAAGAGGCACAGTCAATATTTGATAATCAAATAATTTGAACACATTTTTTACTTCCATGGAAGGACAATGCTTCATTTCCTTTAACAACAGGCTTTTGAACTATTGAGTATTCATTAGACTGGGAGTGAGGGAAAAAGCAGATATTCAGACGATATTTGAGACAGGCAAATGTGGAACTCAGAAGTGAGTTTTGCATCTGCCACTTTTTCCGGAGGCCGATTGGGCCAAACCATTCTGAACTTCTTTTGCAGCTTTCTTGGGATGAAGCCAGCCTTTAGTCTCCTCAAAGGACTTTCTGTTTTCATTCATTGAATTAATGGTTTTTCTTAAGAAGTTGATACAGGACAGCTTTAAAAACAACAACAACAACAAAAACAACAACAAAACCTACATTATAAATTGAAGTCGTCTCCAAGTAGTATATTCAAGTTCTGAATTAATTATATAGGAGATTTTGACCTCCACAGAACATTACAATATTTCTGTTTATTTAATCCCATTTCGTTTTCTTTCAAAAACTCTTCGAATAGGACATAGTCATATATAAGTAAAACTTTGCAATTTATCATGTAAAAGTGAATTGTAACTGCATGTGACTATAAAGAGAACATTATCTGTGAAATGGGAAAATGCCTGCAACATCAAGCTTGCACTCTATGTGATCAGTGACCCTACCGTCTTAGTTATGATAACACTGCAGAGGAGCCAAACTATCAGTCAGGTTTACTGCACTGGACAGCTTCAGAACCCTCTTGACACTGGTTTAATTGAAATAATGATTTTTTTTCTTTTACTATCCTGAACATTTCTGTTCTTTTAGAGAAGTCAAGCTACTGCAATACCAATAGTATCCAAAGGATCCAAAGGATCAAAGCCAAGGGCAGCAATAAAAGTTTGTCACGGTACAGCATAAGAGGATCTGGTAATGTGGAAGTACCCCACTCCTGTGCCAGCTTCAGTACACGGCTCCTTTTCCCTGAGGCTGGCAGCTCTGGCAGAAACGAAAGCAAACCTTTGCCTCCTAAATCCAATTGCAGTTTGGATTAGAGGAGTTTTTGTTCTGAAAAAATATGTAGTGATCTGTGTTCATACTGTCCATCCTGTAAGCAATGATTAAAACTAATTTAGCTTGGTTATTCATTAAGCCTCCCTGGACATTTTTCATGACTATGAACTTTATATTTCTACTCAACAGTTTAGCACTGAATAGACCTTGGGTTTATTGTACCCCACACTGGCTTTTTGCTGACAATACCTTGCTTGAGACTGACTTTTGAGTTTGAAAAGAGCAGAAATTCTAGACTAGAAGAACTCAGAGTAGGAAGTGGATCCCTTCACCTCTCATTTTCGTTCACACTCCAATCACTCGATACACTGCTTTAGAAGATCAAGGACAGGAACCATGGCCACAAAAAGGTCGTGAGGAAGTGCATCATCATTCCAGTCTGTAGTCCACCTAATTCCAAATAGCATGTGATATGTGTATGTGTTTGGGAGGTGAGAGGGTAGGATGCCTTTGCCTTACAAATAGCTAAAGCTCTTGAGGGTAGGGTGGTGCATTTTGTTTCTGCTATAGTCTTGTATTCATCCACACTTCCACTTCAATATAACTTGAACCCCCTTATTGTACACCTTAATTTTCATCACATCTTTCTTGTATACAGTGTTTTCTAAGAGATAAAAGTATAGTTTCTACTGTTTTTTTCTTTAACAATTGCTGGAGTATTATGCTTCAAATTATAGACATTCTAAATTGACAATTATTCATGTATTTTTGTGCCAAGTAGTCTTTTATCAATTACTTACATTTAGCAGAATTAAAAGGTCTCATTTTTCTATTGCTGAGTGTCTATATTCATCTTAGTCATAGCATATTTTATCTTAGTTATAGATATGCAATTTAGATTAATGGTTTAAGTTATAGATATGCAATTTAGATTAATGGTTTATATTATCATTAATAAAGAGAAATAGTTGGTTTCAACCTAAAATTTTTACCTCTTTAAAATAAAATATATTCAAGGTAATATATGGTCCTGTGATCAGATTTTTTAGTATTTTCTAAAGATTTAAATATGAGAATTTATTCTCTATAATTCAGGTTTTTAATAAATAAATAATATTAAAGTGCAGATGGACAGTTACGCTTTTGTGTATTTATTTATGTTTACTTTCCTGATCAGCTACATATAAAGGAAGAACTTTCAGTCTATGAAGCGTATATTCTAAAGAGCTGTCGCCCATGGATGCCAGGGAGAATATAGCCTTTTACATCCTGAGCTTGACTGGCAGACAGTAGTGGTTAAGAACATGGATTCTGGAGTCAGTCACCCTGGGTTTGAATCTCAGCTCCACTACCTATTAGTAGGTGACTTTGAAGAAGCCTTTTAACTTCTCTATGCCCCCAATTCCTCATCTATAAAGAGAATATAATAATTATTCCTATCTCATAAAGTGATTGTGAGGAGTAAGAATTTATGCATAAACAGTGCTTAGCACAGAATGAGTACTATACTAATGTTAATTATTATTATTCACTAATATTCTCAGATTGAATACATTCATCAGAGATGAGGAACAGCAAAGTCTGCCTGCCTTTTAGGCAGCTGTGAAGGTTGAAAATTATCTATAACTTGGAATAGTGAAGTTACAAGTCATTGGGAGTCAGAATTATCTAAAGAAAGGGATTTAGAAGGAATCATAGTCACAAATAAATTCTAGCTGAGGACCTTTCATAGTGGAGGGAAGAAGTGAGGTATAAAAAATTTCTCTTACATTGTCTAATTTTAGAAAATTGACCTGCAGAAGCAGACTGGGGCTAATTATAGAATTCAGCCATCCTTCATAAAAGACCATAAAAATCGGCACAATGTCATTTCATACTCAGTATTTCTTGCTTTATTACAACTCACATTCGCAGGCACGCGCGCGCGCGCGCGCACACACACACACACACACACACATACACACACACATACACAGACATGACATCCAGTAATGAGGTTTCAACAATTTTGAAGTCATTAAGGTACAGTGAGGAGATAAACAGATTGTCATCAAACTTCACTTTTCTGGGAGAACAAGTGATAATGATGGCATCTTTAAAGACAAGAAAAAAATACAAACAGCTTGCTCTCCTCCGAGCTCTGATGCTGTGGTTATAACAAGCTCATGCCTTTGTATCTTTTCAAATATACTCAGAAATATAATGGAATGGAAAGCATATTTCCCAGAAGTTAAGGGAAAAAAAACTACAAGTCAATGGAGATACTAAAATGCCAAGTTTAAGGAATGAAAACATGGTTCTTACAGCACTTGATAGAAATTTTTAGATAATACTTCAAAAAAAAAAAAAAAAAAGCTCTGCATCGGGGCAATTCTCAACAGTCTCCCTTTTGATATTTGACAAATTATCAAATTATTTTTCTTCTCCTACTCTTCTGTTTCTTTAATAGAGTCATCAATGTTGTATTCTCCTTGATGTTTTTTGGCAAGTGTATAATGAGAAAATGTTAATGATATAATAATTTAAAAGAGAAAGTAAGAACTGATGATCTGGATAGAATTAGTTTGATATAAATATAAGGAAAATTCAAGTTCAGAAATATGAGTGATATTTACTAATAAAGAATAGGTGAATAACTCTTAAAGGACTTTTAAAATTTGAGTAGTAAGAGAAGCAATTCCAATCCCCATATTTAAACTTCTCTTTTAGAAGTTGACTGCAAAAAATCTCTAAATTAGCTAACTGTTCTCAACCTCTGCCTACTTAAAGAAAAAAAAAGAAAAAATCAGAAACCACTTGAGCCAATTAATACATATACTAGGAAGAAAAAAAGATATGAAAGACTACCTTCCTTCTTGTAGGAGTGGCTGAATAGAGTCAAAAACCGATGAACATTTACAAATGAGGAGAATTAATACATTTTTTGCTTCTCTTGGGAGCTCAGTGCATTCATAGTTATGATTTTTTTTTTATCTTCATCTTGGGCCCATAAACTGGATGAAATATATTGTCAGGAACTTAAGACCAGCCTGGCCAACATGGCGAAACTTTGTCTCTACTAAAAAATTATACAAAAGTTAGCCAGGCATGGTGGCGCAGGCTTGTAATCCCAGATACCTGGGAGGTTTTGAGATGTGAGAGAATCAGTTGAGCCCCAGAGGCAGAGTTGAGCCCCAGAGACGGAGTTGCAGTGAGCCGAGATTGTGCCACTGCATTCCAGCCTGGGTGACAGAGCCTGACTCCAACAAGGAAAGAGAGAGAGAAAGAGAAAGAGAGAGAGACAGAGAGAGAGAGAGAAAGGAAGGCAGAAGGGGGGGGGAGGGAGGGAGGGAGGGAGGGAGGAAGGAAGGAAGGAAGGAAGGAAGGAAGGAAGGAAGGAAGGAAGGAAGGAAGGAAGGAAGGAAGGGAAGGAAGGAAGGAAGGAAGGAAGGAGGGAGGGAAGGAGGGAAGGGAGGGAAGGAAGTCCTCCTGTCATTATGTAATCATAAAATCCTAAAGCAAAATTATTTAAATGAGTTGATTCAAGATATAAGATTGGAAGTAACTGAAAATAAAAACTAGTTAATCCTTGAGAGCCTAATGTCCTTTAGCAGATGAGTAAGTAAATAAATTGTGGCATCATGGAAGAGTTTTGCTATAATGGCCTCCAACTGATTTTGACATTGAGATGATAGCAAACATAATACAGAGACCTGAGAAGTGCACCTTACTATTATTGCTCTTTAAACCTGCCACACCAGTGTGAACAAGACCAGATTGTTCTGATGAATGATTAGATATGTGAGACCACAAATATGTGGTCCATTTATTTGACTTCATCACCCCCACCTAACAATAAGCCAAGCCCCAGAAAAAAAGTGCTACCTAGCTAATTTACAGTCAATCACAAATGCATGAGTGAGCCCAACCAAATTCAGCAAAAGAACTGCCCAGCTGAACTCAATCCAAAATGTTGACCCAAAAAACAATGAGCAGAAATGAATGGATGTTACTTTAAGCCACTAAATTTTGGTTTTGTGTGTTATGTATCAAAAGTTAGCTGATAAAATTATATTCACATACTTGTAGAATGCCAGTTGGAAATAAAACAATGAATTACTGATAGATGCAGTAGCTTGGATTAATCTTAAAAATATTATATTATGCTCAGTGAAAGAAGCCAGACACCAAGCAATAAGATTCTATTGTATGAAGTTCAAGACCCAGCAAAAGTATTCTATGTTTATCAAAATTAGAACAGGTGTGGTCTGGTGGGTGGTGTAAGGGTTGGGAGAGTGGTGAGGATGAAAGGCCAAGAAGGAACTTTCTGGGGTAGTAGAAATATTCTTGGTTACTCTAGAGAATGCTGATAGTCCAGTTTAAGAATTAATATGCAAAAATGAATTAAGTTGTGCAATATAGATATTGGACAGGGTGCTATAAGAGCACAGAGAGTGAGGAATGCCAATCTGTGCTTTTTGATGTTTAGAAAATATTTCCCTGAGGAGTAACCTTGAAGTAGCTCATGTTTCATGTAGTCATTCACTATATGGTAATAAATGTCTGTCGGACAGAGAAATGCCTTATTCAAAAACACAAAGATATCAAACAGCATGGCATATATAGTAGAGGAACTGCCGGAGATTTAATATGGAAGAGTAAAGGGGAGCCACAAGTGTTGGGACTGAAAGCATAGGCTTGAGCCAAATCATGAATGTGCTTCGATACTTTGCTATCATGTCTTTATCTTATGAGCAAAAAGAGCTATGTTTAGATTTTCAAGCTCTTAGAACCATCCCTCCATCTGACTCTCCAGCTAATGCGAGGCTCACCTTGCTCACCAGCAGTAAACTGAAGATAATTAGTGGCTCACCAATATATGTCTAATATAAGAAGCCCACGCTGGTGTGTAGAAGCATGTGTAAGCAATTCAGAGAACTATAAAATCATGATGAGTCAGAACCACTGAAATGGTAATTAAACGAGTGGGAGGAGCACATGCGTTCTCCTACATGTTCCAGGTTTCCCACAAGTAGTATTAAACTCCTCTGTGGTTTATCTGGTAGCCACTTTGTTTCTTGATGATTTCCAAGCTCTGCTAATTCAAAGCTCAGCAGTATCTTCTGTATCCAGATTTCCAACTTGGAAAACTAGGTGAACTTAATTTTAACTTTTTTTTTTTTTTAAGTGAATGTGAATTCACTCTGATTTTTAGAATCTTATGTTCTCTTTGCTTGAGAGTATTGTCAGTTTTGCCTTTTGGATAAACTAAGAAGACTGTGTGAAAATGAGAAGCATAGGATTTAGGGTCCGTAGGCATGAATCAAGTCTTCTCATTATGTCTGAATCTTGGGACAGCACTATCTAACTTCTCTAAGCCTCTGTTTTTTCATTTAAACATAATAGATGATGACAGAAATTGTCTCCTTCATTTTGGAAAGAATGGATAGCAGAATGGCTGTAAAGATGTTACCACATGCCCAGAATATAGTGAATAGTAATGGCAGATATTACTTTAAATAGTAATCACTGGCATTTCCTTTTCTACCTCCCAGCTGTTACCAGGATGTGAGGGTTGGTTAGATGATTTTGAGGTTTAAGCACTAAAAACAAAAAAGTAATGCACAGAAATACAATTGCAATTTGTCCTAGGTTATATATTCTCAATTGGTAATAATGGTATTGCTAGTAATTAATGAAATCCCTTCATTCTGAGGTTTATGACATTCTGTTCCACCCTTCTCTAGAGTATTCCAGCATTCTCTAGAGTAACCAAGAATATTTCTCATAGCATTGGCTATGAGCTATGTAGAAAGAAGACAATCTAAGATTTATACTGAAAAGAAGGTAACTCAGATGGAAAGGAAGAAAGGGTCACTGAAGAACACCAATTATAGCCAAGTTCTGACTCCAAAGTTATTCAATCCAACTAGATTATACTGCTACACATGGATAGACTTGATGGGCCTTTTAAGTGACACTTCGATTCAGTATCGTGCCTTTTTAAAATTGCTTTGGGGAAAAAACTGGTCTTCAAATTTGTGTCTTCCCCAATCCACATCTTATTCCTCAGGAGGGTTCTTTTTCTTTTCCTGTCTTCACTCCCATTCATCTTCCTTGCCACATACTGCAACAAGTATTTTGCTTCAGAGGCACGCTTTATTGGGTGCTGCATAAAATACCTTTTCATAAGCATAAAGCTTATTCCCACAAATGTCATGGGAAAGGGACCAATTGCTCTAAGGTTCCTACTTAACTATATTTTCAAAACCCTAATAATACATCTGAGTTTATAATAACATTTTAAAGTCATTTTTCTCTCTAGCTGGTTTGTCCTGATGTTTCCATTGTGTTTCACTTTTTCTTTTTTAGTGCAGTGAGAGTACTACTGACATCATTTTTATATAATATTAATCAGTGCATTATTTTTGATCATTGGATATGTGCTGAAGTCTCAGCTGCATTGTATATTCCACACTTTCCTTATCTTCCAATATAGTACCTCTAAAAAGAAGGAAATGTTAACATAGTTTTAGCCCCTTTCGTTTTCCAAACGCACCTATTTAATGCCAGTTATTTTTGCAACTAAGTATTTTAATACAAATAATCTTCTCTACTAGTCTCTACAGAGAAATCTGGCCTTGTATTCCCATTGCCATCACTGGGGCAGCATACTCCCTCCAATGAAATACAAGGATCCTTCTTTAGCCTTGTCTACTAATGTTAGAGAATATCCAATACAGGCTAATTTGTTTTTACAAATACCTTACCTTTTTTACAGTTAATTTTGCTATTGGTACCCTATTATCTCTGAGCAAAAATTATGCTACTTGTACCACTTGCTCCCCAAAGAACTATGTAGTGATTTTGTTCCAAAATTCTGTAGGACAGTATTAATTGTGTACATTTTACAGAATATTTAAAGTTGTACTTTCTGCTTCAAATGATTCATTATGAATAAATCAGAATTCCTTTCACACATTACAAACATACAATCTTAAACTTAGCTTTACCATTAAAATAGTATGGTATTATTGATAGTTGCTTTTTACATTTCCCAATTATTTTCAATGAATAGTTTTGGTTAAGGACTCCCCTATGGCTCTTATCTCGAAACCAGAAGGCAATTTCATGGCAGTTCTATTGCACTAGATTAGCCATTTCTTTGATCATCTCCCAACCGGCACATGTATAGAATGGTTGAACTACTGCTCTCAATACATTTTTAAAAATGAATCTCATATTTAAACCCTGAGAGAGGTATTAACCATGATGACATTTGAATATTATTAGCCATCTTTTGTCCTGCCTGAATTTCTTCTGCTCTGCCCAGTTTACTAATACACCAGACTCCTTTGAACTAGGGTAACTTTTTGATAAGTTTGGACTGAAGAAATCTACCAGTCTCCAGAGACTATTTCATAACAGGAATGATTGGGTAAACCAGTGTTGTCATTTAGTTCAGTCTATTTCCCAACTTAAAGTAGATAATATAAGTTTGCATGTATGTCTGGTTTTATTTAATCTTTTAAAAAGTGTTTAATACAGTCATGCTTGATGATGCAGCAGAATACCTAAAGGCTGGTATTAAGATATGTTTCTGATCCTCTGAAAAGCTTTTCTGACCCAGTAGGCTGTGAACATTCACAATAGCCCTGGAGGCAATCCTCCATGTATTATTGTGGGTTGATAACTGCACCTGGATTATTCGTAGCAGAGAAAATTTGCAGTGTGCTCCACAATAGTCCAGCCAGTGGATTAGTATGAGATAAGAATCATCTGGTAAACAATAGAGATGATATACTAGCCCACATAATAAAATACTTCATATAAAGACCTTCATTAATAATGCTGATGTAATCACATTTGAATCTTTTGCTGAAGCAATCTCAGATTATGTAGATGGAATAAGATGAAAAAGAGCAAGTAAAAATCAGCTGCAACTTAAAATTATACTTTGTGTGTGCATAATATCCTTCTGTTCAAATTCCTATTACAAAAAGCATGGGCTTAGAGCCTATGAATTATGAATTCAGAATAAAATTAGATTATTTAATTTAAATAAAACATACAACCAATTTATGTGGAATGTGAGATAATTGTGGATACAAAAGTCATGTTGCTACTCCTCATTTCTAATCATGTTGGCATAAAGGCACAAAATTAAAATGTGTTTTTGTACTTAAGAAAACAAGCTACTTGGTTTAGATATATTTAAGAAAACAATCTACTTGGTTTAGATATACTTATAATTTATAAATTATAATATGGAGGTTTTTAAACATAAATAAAAGTACCCTAAAATGTAGTATTTTTCAAGTAAACTTTTTATTGTGAGATAAATATGGATCACATGCAATTATATGAAATAAAATGAAAGATTCTGTGTACACTTTACCCAGTTTCTCCAAATAGTAATACATTGCAAAAATCAGTACAGCTTCACTTTTAGGATCTGGATATTGATACAGTCAAGACACAGAAAGTTTTGTCGCCACAGAGATCCCATACATTGCCTTTTATGGCCACATTCACTTCCTTCATAACCCACCCTCCTTAGTCCCCGTCAACCACCAACCTGTTCTCTATTTCTACAATTTTATTATGTCAAGAATGTTCTATAACTAGAATCACATCACATAACATACAACCTTTTTGAGTTGGCTTTTTTCACAAACCTCAATTCTATGGAGATTCATGCAGGTTGTTGCATGTATCAGTCATCCGTTCCTTTTTCTTGCTGAATAATATTTCATGGTATGGATGTACCACAGTTTGTTTAACTATTAACCCACAGAACAACATTGGGGTTGCATCCACTTTGGGCCTATTATGAATAGCGATGTTATACATATTAGTGTACAGGTTTTTGTTGGAACACGTTTTTATTTCTCTGAGACAAAATTGCACTCCTGGGCAGGAGTACAATTGCTAGATCATATGGTAGTTGCATGTTTAGTTTGTAAAGAAACCTCCAAACTGTTTTCCAGAATGGCTGTACATAAACGTTTCCCTGTTTCTGCTTTCAAGATATTTGTTTTTGGCTTTCCTAAGTTTGACTGTCATGCATTGTGGCGTGAATTTCTTTAGATTTATACTGTTTGCGGTTCACTAAGCTTTTTGAATTAGTAAGTTTATGTCCTTTGCCAAATTTCAGAAGTTTTCAGTCATTATTTCTTTGAAGGCTTTTTCAGCGCTGATCTCTTTCTCCTTTCCTTTCAGGACTGCAGTGGGGGGAGAAAAAAGTTAGGTCTTTTGATATTTCCATGAGTTCCTGAGACTCTGTGCATGTTTTCCAGTTTACTTTGTCTCTGTTGCTTAGTTTAGGTAATTTCTATTGTTCAGTCTTCAAGTTCACTGATTCTTTCCTCTGTGTTCTCTACATTTTTCAGTTCTAAATTTTCAGTTTGGTTCTTCCTCACTATTCTGTGTCTTTGCTGAGACCTTCTAATTTTTTAATTTATTTCAAGCATGTTTGTAATTGCTTATTGGAGTATTTTTGCGATGTCTACTCTAAAATATTTGCCAGAAAATCTTAACATCTCTATCACTTCTGTGGTTAGGTTACATTGGCTGTCCTTTCACTCAGTTTGAGGACATCCTCATTGTTGGTATTTTTAGTAATTTTTAATTGAAACATGGACATTTTGGGTATTATGCTATGAGACCCTAAATCTTAATTAAACCTTTCATTTTAGTTGCTTCCTCTGATGCTGTTTTGATAGGAGAAGGAGGGATGCTGACTTATTTCTGCCAAGTGGGGATAGAAGTCCAGGGTTCCCACTTAGCCTCCATTGAGACTCAACGTGGGAAGGGCTTTTCATTAAGTCTGGGAAGCTGTGGAAGGTCCTGCTCCCCACTAGCCTCTCAGTGATACCTCTATATCTGGCAAGAGCCTTATTACTGCTCCAAGGTGGCTTTCACTGATGCCACGGGGGTGGCCAATAGGCCTCAGTACTGCTGGGCATTGGTAAAAGTCCTCATCTTCTACTAAGCTTCCACTGACAACACCCCAGTGGAGAAAAGAGAGCGTCTGCCTCGTTACTGGAGAGTGAGGCTAAAAGTCTGGATTACCCATGAGGCAGTGGGGAAGTCTTGGCTCCCCACTCTTTGTTGCTGTGGTTGGGGAGTGGGGCTACAATTTTTGTGTTTTTGTTTTGTTTTGTTTTGTTTTCTATGATGTTGGCTGAAACAAAGAGGTACTATCATTGTAAAACTTTCTGTCTTGGTAGGCTGCGTTTTCCCTTTTCCCTGGTCTTTTGGCTAGAGACAGCAAGCGTTTACTGGGGCTTTTAAAAAATCTGTACCTGTTGGCATTTCAGAGTTATAGGCTTCTTCAGCTCCAAGTAAGTCTGGTGTATATGAAATAATAATAATAATAATAATAGTAATACTAATAATGGAATTCACCCTCATGTACTTTCTTGAGTACCAAAGACCATAGTTGGTCTGCAACAGTCTTCCTGTGTTTGTTTTATATATATAATGTTCAGGGTTTTTAATTGTATTTAATAGGAAAGATAGGGAAAGGTATCCCTCCCATTACTCCAACTTCCCAGAAGCGGAAATCTAGAATGTAATAGATTAAACACTAAGGTTGCTATATTTTCAGTTATAACAATTAAATCTTTTAAAATACTTACCAAAAGGCTTTGGTTTCATTTTTTCTATTAGCTTCTAAGTGAATTTCTGAGACATACAATCATAATTTGGTTTGTGGATATAAAAAAGAATTTTAATCTGATTTAGTTATAGAGAGAAAATACTTCCTTCCAGTCAGTAATAATATCAAGATGATATGTAATTCCTTATCAGGTGAATTAGAAGTGAACAAATCACATTAGATATATGAAGGTGAAAAGATAAATAAAAATTTTAAAAAATTATACTTAGCTCTGCTTTGAATGACAAAGACTGAAACACTAGAATATTTTGTTTCTTTCACTAGCAGATAATTGTATGTTTGCCTAAGATAGTGCCACAGATCCCTTCCATTATTATTCTAAGCATCTTCACATAAGGAACAAAATAAAATTATTTTCATTTAATTTCAGATACTAACATCTACTCCACCAACATGAGCCTCTATTATCCGCTTTGTGACCCGTTACTTCCCTTTATACACCCCAAGCTTCTCTGAACTGGGCCACTTCCTCCTCCCTAAATGTATCTATTTCTTTCCAGCTCTAGTCTGAGCTCTGCTTGGAAGATGTACTCTCCATCTCTCTGTTCCCCTCTTTATTCCCTTTCAAACCCTCCCACCTCTCAAGGTCTATCTCAAAAGTGCCAAGCACCAACCTACTCTGAGAATGGATTACCAGTTCTTGGAGGAAACAGCACCTTTATTCAGCCTTAAAGAATGAGTTAGTATCCATTAGTTGTTTTTCCTGGTGGGTATTAACTCATTCTTTAAGGCCAGCTTAATACCTGGGAGATGAAATAATCTGTACAACAAACTCCCATGACACAACTTTACCTGTATAACAAACCTACATATGAACCCTAGAACTTAAAATAAAAGTGAAATAAAAAATTAAAAAAGAAGACCTGGGAAGTAAGCAGGCAGTACTGCTGTGTAAAGCTTTATATCCAGCTTAGCAACTCAGAACTCTGTTTTCAAAAACAAATGCAAAAAAAGAATGAGTTAGAATTACTCATTACTGGAGGTGCAAGGCTGAGTAGGGAGGGGAAGGAAGAGGTAGACGGCGTTAGCATTCTTTGTTGGCAGACTGGGGAAATGAGTTGAGGAACAGAGAAGGAAAGCTACCTGATAGATGTCAGCAAGCTACCAACAGCTTTCTACTGACATCAGTTCTGACAAGGACTGGTGAGAAATGAGGCTAGAAAGGAAGTCAAGTATCGCATCAGGAAAGATTTGGGCCCATGAAAAATGTTATACTTTTGTATGGTGTGCTCCTTCAGCACACTATACAAATTTTCATAGAAAATTTTCATAGAAAAATGGCATAGTTCCATTGGCAATTTGGCACACTGGAGGCCCACTGTTTATGACCCTAATCTGGTCTTCACAGCTCTAATTTCCATTGCTCTAGTATAAAGTCGCCAAGCTCTCATCAGATTTAACTACTGCCTCTTACCTAAACACAACCCATATCTTTCCTGCTTGATAATCTCACTCTGGAAAAGCAAATCCCATTTTGCCTGTCATCTGCAAAAATATATATAATGCTTTTCCAAGGGTGTTTGTGAGGCTTAATGGGCTAACACATGAAAGTATCCAGTCTACTGTTTGTTGTCACTTATTAGAGGTACAATTTTCTTCCTTCTTTCTGAATATTTACCTAAATCTACTTCAAATTACAGTTATATATATACCTGCTACAAAATTGCAAACTCCTTAAAGCTAGGACTATATCTCAAACAGCGGCTCTAACCAGGAGAAATTTTGCCTTTTAGAGGACATGTGACAATGTCTAGAAATATTTTTATTGCCTCAATTGTTGACAGTCTTGATTGTAGGATGTTATTGTTTAAACATTGACAACACATAACAGCCTCAATAAAAAAGTATTCCAAACCCAAAATGTCAGTGGTGACTAGAACTCTGCTTTAGTTCATCATTGTAGCCCAGGTAGCAATTAGCAGAGTTGCATATTACAGGAGATTGGATTCTTCTGTTCTCACACTGCTCATAAAGACATACCCTAGACTAGGTAATTTAAAAAGGAAAGAAGTTAAATTGACTTACAGTTCAGCATGGCTGGGAAGGCCTCAGGACATTTACAATCAAGACAGAAGGGGAAGCAAAGACCTTCTTCACATGGTGGCAGCAAGGAGAAGAATGAAAGCAAAGGAGGGAAAAGTTCATTATAAAACCATCAGATCTTTTGAGAACTCACACACTATCATGAGAACAGCATGAAGATAACTTCTCCCATGATTCAGTTACCTGCCACTGGGTCCCTCCCACAACCCCTGGGGATTATGGGAACTACAATTCAAGATGAGATTTGGAAACACAGCCAAACCATATCAGAGACATTCAGAATTGTTAGAAATAATTTGAAACCCCTCTCTATAGGTAAATTTTATAAATTGCCACTGGGGAGGTAAAATTAAATTAGAAATGTGTACTGTATAGGGAAATTGGAAGATAGCAGAGTTTATGAATCTTGATTAATTTGGGGAACACAAATTTCCATTTGTAGTTAGAGGTGACCAATTTAAAAGCTAAAGTTCTCTTAATCAGCAAGCTTTTGTAAAAAATGCAGCAGGATTTACTTTTATATCAAAGGAGCTCCCCAGATAGTTAAAGAATGAAAATGAATATAATTAAAAGATCATTGGTAAGCAGAATGCAGTGCCTTAGCTGCATTCTGGGAGAGTACACTTAATAATCAAGAATCTACTGACACTTTAATGAGAAGTTTAAACTTATTGGCCATGAATCTCAGAATGTATCGATGCTTATTACCTAGATATTCATTTCAAAGAAATGAAGTGATGAGTAAGAATTTTTTTAAAACAGTTTGTAATTAGGACAAATTGCTTTACAAATAATTTAATAAGCATTTAACACTGAAAAGAAGAGGAAAACTACTGATAAACCTGTAACATTTAGCCACATATAGTAAGAACTCAATGTGGAGGAAGAAGTGAAGCTATAAGCAATACCAAGGAGATTTAACCACACCCATAAGCTCTTTACCTAGACACAGCCAGATCCAAGTACCAATGTCAAGCACCCATGGGACTGGCTCACTCCATAAAAAGAGCATCTTCATGGGTCCTGGTGGATGAAAGATCAAGATGTGTTAGTATACTCTCTATTTTTCCAGTACTCATGAAATCCTCAAATCACTATGTGATTTGAGTTTGGATAAATCAAAATCTTTGCTAAAGCCAAATAGGAGACATTGGTTTTTAATTAGTACTCTGAACTTTAAAAATAAGTCCCATAAAAACAAAGACCTTGATGATTCTATTATATAAAGAAGTGGTTCTTACTATCACTATCTTATTGCCAATAGCAACATATAATTCAAAGAGAAACATGCTGATTTGATGAGTTTTCTAAAATATTTCTTAAAAAGAAAACTCAGTCTTCTGATATAGCATCAGTGGTATTTATTTTTGACTCTCTATGATGTATACTGGTGCAGATACTACAGTTGGGGGTACAGAGGGCCGAGAGTATCCATTCCCTCTCCTCCAGGATCTAAAAACAAAAGTGTATGAAGTGTTACATAAGTCTTTTTCCTTCAACTCTGCCTCCCCAAATGTGGTCACTGCTGCTTCCTCTATTGTCCAGGAATGACCGCTGTTTTATCCTATGCCAGTTCTTTTTGGAAGATAACTAGAATCTGCCAGAATGTGTTTTCTCTCTCAAGTCCAAATTAGGGACTTGAAAGTTTCTTTTCACCAGAGACCGCTTTGTCTCCTAATAGTTCTGCGCTCATTAAATACCTATTAGTGTAGCCTTTGACTTAAGATGTTCCACTCACATCCTCCAGAAGATCACTATCTGTCACCTAATGAAAAACAACTTCATTAGGCTTGTCGCGGTAGTTCCTTTTTCTCCCGTGCTTTCACTTCCTGATTGAAGACTGCAGCTTTTCCTAATGTTTTCTTCCCCACACTAAATATTATTGTGTGGGGTCGGTCCTCAGCCAGATCAATGTCTGTCTGAAACGTTGTTGTGAATAATCTTCATCACTGTTTTAAGGACATACCTTTAAGGATTCCTCCAAACTAGATCAATTTGCAAAAAAAGAAAACAGATAGTCTTCTACTTATCCAGAAATTATATTTGTTTCTTTTGATTAGTGTTCATAAATTGAGTAAATAAATATTGTACTAGAAGGAAGGAATACAAAAACACCCAATCTGAAAAAATAGAGAGGTCAAATGACTTTGTTGTGCTCCTTTACAAGCACACAGACCTTTTTGTAGTGTTTCAGAAAAGAGAATGTGATATGTGTAATGCCATATTCAATGCATTTTGATGATACTCCCTACTTATAGGTGTCCATCTCATTACTTCTCTGTAGCATATTGTCTTAATCATACTCAGTATGCTCTGGTTCCTGTTACAGATCTGAGTCTTCCTTACTTACAAAGAGCCCATGCAACAAACCACAGAATCACCTTAATGTTTTTCCCTCAAAGCATTTTTCTGATGGTCTGTGAGAGTCTATGTTTTAGAATCTTAGGTACTGAGCTAATGAAAAGTAAACTAGAAGTTGATTGGCACAAATGCAAATGTTAATCCATTAGTGAATCGTCATAAGTCTTTTTCTGTACTGAAAATAATTTGTTTTAGATTGCTTGGCAATTAACAAATCTTACACGTAAACACAGGTCGGAGAAAAACAGAGTGATATGTTTATTTACAACACAGATGAGCATCATTTGAATCAGGAGTCCACACTGGAGTCAAGATCCAGTCCAATGAGCCATGTTGGAGCCCTAAGTCTGGTTGTAAACTGCCTAACTTTGAAAAGTCACTCCCCAGTGAGGTCTGGTTTTGGTGCCTTTGTCTGATGTCTAAAGCATCTCTGTTTTGTTTCAGCTGGCAGGTTTCATCTACGCCTGTTATGTTGTGAAATGTATAACTGAAGAAGAGGACAGCTGTAAGTATTAAAGCTCTATTCTGTTTCTTTCAAATTCAAAGCATCTTCTTTACTGCCTCCTACCTAGCCTTCCTAGTCCTCAGACAAGATCCCACAACACAGCATTAGAATGGAGAATAAGCCTTTTGTGCCCATCAGACCAAAGTGTTTATCATAACGGTATCCAGCAAAGTGAAGAATGGAGAAGCACCCATTTTGAAAACATAACTTCTTTCTTTTCTTTGAAGGGCTTTTAAAAATCCTTTCCTCTTATAAAAAATTCTAGTAGGGAACAGAGAGGGGAGATTGGAGATGGAAATGATTTTAAAATGTGGCTGACTTGACCGTTCTCTTTTTATGATCCCTTTATTAGGCATTGATAACTAACCAGTTTCACCCAAGACTACAAATCCCCAAAATCAACAATTTGTAGTAGTTGCTAAGATTCTTATGGAAACTGACTTCAGATTAATTCAGAGAATTGTCTTTGGGAAATCAAATGTCCATCTGTCCTTTTCGTTCCTACTATTTGATACAAATGACTAGAACTCTAACTATGTCAAAGGCTCAACATTGAGACGTATTGCTTGATCCAGAGTTTAGATCACAGTACACTCTTACAATCCTCCCGGGGCTCTGTCATTGTCTGCTCTCCAAAACATGGAGGGTAGAAGGTTTTATTCCATCCCTGCCCCTAAGGATCTAAAATAGGAGAACTGGGGAAAGTACTTCTATTCTCTGTGGGTACTATAATGGATAATTGCCCATATAGTTACATTTACTCAGAGGAAAAATCAGAATTGGGAATCATTTTTCTTGGTTTCAAAAAATATTTATAATATTGGGTGTTTGAAACACTAAGGAAAGAGGAAGGTGAGAATCTGATGATTTGAGGAAAACATCCAAAGATAAATATATGTTTCTTCTTCCCTTTCCAATTATACTAGAAAGGAAGAGGCAATATCAAGTGATTAATTTAGAAGAGGCACTTTTCAATCATACTTATACATGATATAAAATCAGAAGTATATAGTTTATAATTTATTTCATATATAAAAGGAAAAATGGTCCTTTCAATAAATAAGCGTTTGTAAAATATTCCTTAGTGTTTTAAGTGCTATGTGAGCCTTTGGAGATTTTAGGATGATTCACACATAATATTTTACCTCTAGGAACTTGCCAACTAGTAGGTAAAACAAACATATGAGCAAACAAGTATGAAACTCTGTAGTGCATGCTGTGGGTAAAGAGAAGAAAGAGATCAGGAGAAGGTTCATAGAGAACACTTTTGAGCTTGATCTCAAAAGATGAATAGATCTTTACTGTGTTGCCGGTATGGAAGCGAGGGGTGGTCCCAGGCAAAAGGTGAAAAAGCACATCACGGCCAGATTAATGTGACTGAATTTGTTTCCTGTGCTACAGGTAGACAGCTGGAGAAAATTGGAAAAACATGTGTGAATGAGATAGTAGAAAAGTGGGTATGAAAGATTAAGGAGTTTGAGCTCTATATAATACAATCACAGATCAAAGGGCAGATAGCTTATAAAAAGAGAATAACATAATCAAAAGCGTTCTTTAGAAAAAATACATTAGCATCATTATAAAGAAGAGACTCAAGAGGGGGAAAGATTAGGGAAGAGAACTAGTTAAGACACCATGAAAGTGAGACATGAGATAATGTGAATCTGGACAAGGATCGGTATTGGAGATAGAGAGGATAGGTGTGCCATGAGACATGCCAAAATGACATGATTAGTGGGCAGTGGTGGGTACTGTGATAAGGGAAAAGGAGGAGACTGTTAGATTCCTGGGTGTCTGATGCAAGTGAATGGGTAGATGGAATTGCCACTTGGGAAGAAAAATGGGAATAAGATCACTAGTTCAGTTTGCACAGGTTGAGTTTGAAGTGCCTAGCGCCTATATAAGAGAAGACATCCAGTAAGCACTTGCCTTATACAGAAAAGATTTATTCAAAGATTAGAAAGGGCAAAATATATATGGATTTTAAAATGCGTGGACCACATACACTATGTAAGTTCGTTGAGATATTACCATTCAGTGTCTGTGTGCCAAATCCCTGTTGGAGGGGAAGTCCCCAGTTAATTTTCATATGGAAGTTGGGCTTTCTCTGGGCTATGTTGTTTGATTTCATTTCACAACGATACCAGTGCATTTTTATCTTCAGACAATACTTACTGACATACCATGTCTCCTACATGCATAATCAGCATTTCCGCAGAATAGCACCTCTCAAAGGAGATCTCAGAAATGCTAGTTCCATAAGACATACTGCTAAAAAAAAAAAAAAAAAAAAAACTTCCAAAGCCAAGTAAGGTTGACACTGAAAATTTAGAATGCACATTTATATATTAACATTTCTAAGAGTACTGCCAGAAAGAAGTATGTCCATTTTTTTTTTTCTAACCCACAGTTTTGTTTTAACTATATTACCTTGAGGCCAGACACAGATCAAAGAGAAGAACTAGAAAGAGTTCTACGGCTTGATGATACCCACAGTTCCCCCGGGAGAATACCACATGCCCCACAGCGGCAGGAGTGGGGTCAGTCAGGAGGCAGAGAGAGAGCGGAACCTTTAGTTCGAGTCCTACAAGAAAAAATGGATGAGGCCGGGTAGGAAGGTTTATTAGGACAGGTTAACTGTGTTACAAAGTGGTGCCCCATGAAATTCATGTCCACTGTGACTGTTAACGCATAGGTTTAGGGCTATCTAAAGTCTCCACATGTTTTTTGGAGGTGAGTCAGGGCTTACTTGGAAACAGCTAGTGGTCATTTTGTAGATGTTAAAGCATCAATTTATAGAAATTAAAAGTATTATTAATGCAAGTCTCCCAAAATATTTGAACACAGGACTCCTGTTTTTCACCAACCCCACTCCCCGCCGCCGGCCGCCTCTATAAAAAAGCACTTAATATTCCGGAGAATTCTTCTAAGGGAATTCTGCGCTAAACCAAGTTTTGGCCAAAGCGATGTAAATTCAAGGAGATTCAAAGTCACTAATATCTGTTGGAAGATCAAGTTATCTCTCAAGCATCTAATAAGCTTTTTCCCCCAAAAGACTCCAAAAAATAACATATATGTCTTTATGTGTATCTTGACCACAACACCACATCTGCCTTTATTAATCCATAACACAAGTAGACTTCTCAAAGACAAGTTTTATCATGTTAGTCTTATTGCTCAGTGGGCAAAATATGAACTCTTTTTAAAATTTTTATATACAAGTAGACTGAGGCTTATCTCAGATGTTCATGGGACTAGTAAACAGGTGGGAGGACATGCTCATTTGGACTGGCTCTCTGTCCAGTGATCTTCAGTGACTTTCGGTTAGGTTCATTTACTTGTTGTCATTCACACCTAGACAGTTATGAGTATCTTTTGGTTACAGTGCTTTGGGTTGATATTCTCCATATATTATCACTTGCCTGATGTCCATCCTCAGACACTGCCTGGACATATGACTTCCAATCCATCAAGTAAACTAGGTTTGACTTTTCTGTGTAATTTTGGTAATTATATTATAAAAATTATCCCGATCCTTAAAAAGTTTGGTGAAAGGTTAAAATAAAACCACTCTCAAACAAACCCTGAAACTTGGGAGGGGTTTAATGTACATGCAAACACTGAGAGGGTCCCTATGTGCCTATTTTTACCCACTGTGGATTTGCAATAACGCATCATTATTTGCAATGAAGCATAGTGTCAGGAGTAGGTGCTAGCTACCTGCTTGCCAAATTGGTTAAGTTTCCATTATTAAGAGCCTTATAAGGAACAGAGGACAGCTTTGGTTCTGTAGCTAGTGTGGAGATAAGGGCCCAATGATGGCAACTGGATAAAATATTCTTGAAGTCAACATGAAGCTAATCAGTTATGTGCTCAGTTCTGATACCTCAGCCTCACAGCAACAGGTGTATCCAGGAAACTTCAAAGGAAAGAGGCAGAAACCTCCAGAAAGCAATGGAGAGGATTTGAGCTCAATGCGCAAAGACTCAAGCCTAGACTCAATGAAATAGCAGTAAATCGTCATTGAAACAGAGAGGCTCATGAACATCAAACACCTGAGAATTTTTTCCCTTATGTATCCTTTTAAGCAGTATCTCATTACTCTTCTAGAGTCCAGTTTGATTAATATTTGTAGAGATACTGTTTTAGTTCCCTTGGGGTACTATAGCAAAATATTATAAGTAGGATGTCTTATAAATGACAGAAATTTATTTCTCACAGTTTTACAGGCTGGAAAGTCCATCAAGGCACCAGAAGATATGGCTTCTAGTGAGGGCTGGTTTCCTTGCTCATAGGTGATACCTTCTTGCTGTAACCTCACATGTGAAAAGGGGCAAGGCAGCCCTCCGGGGCCTCTTTTAAAAGGTTAATAATCCCATTTCTGAGGGCTCCACTGTCGTGACATAACCACTTCCTACAGGCCCTACCTCCTAACACCATTATGTTGGTGATTATGTTTCAAAATACGAATTGGGGAGGGACACTAACATTTAGATCATAGTAGACACTATATTGCAAGGGTTTTTGTTTTTTTCCATTGAAAAAAAATCTGGACCTTGAAGTTTACATCTCTAACCCTTTAGTTATCTAAGCCGGAGCCACAGCTTGGCAGGCCAGAGGGTTGTGCAGACTCACAGGGCACCACTGCCATCTGCTGTGCCTACCAGGAGATGACAGCCACCCTCAGAGCAGAGATCCCAAATTAGATGTGACACTCCCGCCATGAGTTAGTCAGCTACGGATGCCATAAAAACATACAACAGACATAGTGGCTTAAAGAACAGCAATTTGCTTTCCAAAGTCTAGGTGTTAGAAACCTCAGGTTTGGTTTATCCTGAGGCCTCTTTCTTTGTCTTGTAGACGGCACTTTCTGTTGGATTGGGGCCCTATCCTTATGACCCCATT
The DNA here is from genome assembly GCF_008728515.1 of Papio anubis. NCBI lineage: Eukaryota > Metazoa > Chordata > Mammalia > Primates > Cercopithecidae > Papio > Papio anubis. The sequence continues at coordinate 138,374,702 of NC_044981.1, read as the reverse complement.
TAACCTTCATTACCTCTTCAAAGGGCCAATTTCCAAGTACAGTCAGGCATATTAGGAGTTAGACCTTCAACATATGAATTTGAGGAGGATCACAATTCAGTCCACATCCAAATACACACACATGCACACACACTCCACGTGTGTCCTGGACATTTGAAAATATATGTGGGGCACAGATTGAGGATAGATGCAGCTCACTGGCCCATCAGATGCCTGTGGGTAAGAGGCTTCAGGGCTGTGTTGCTGCCAGGTCAGCTCCATACTCACTGCCACCAGGCAGGAATTCCCGCTCAGCATCTCCTGCTGTGGGGTGATCCGCCTCTAGATGAGTAGCTTCTCACCAAGATAAAAGCTGAGGTCCCTGCTCTAGAGGATGTGGCTTGACCTTAGAACCCTATTTGAGTGGGCTACCTTCACAACATACTTTTATATATTTGTTCATGAAAAGGCAGTGATACATCTTGGGAGAAAAGGCTTTCTCCAGGAAAGCAGGCATCTGGCTGTGCTGTCTTTGTGGCAGGGCTCTCTGCTGTCTCATCTGTCACCAGCCACGCAGAGTTTTCCTTATGGCCTCCCGTCTTCTATTCCCCTCTGCTTGTTCTCTTCTACACTATTCTGTGAAAGAAAGAAAATGTTTGGAGATTCCTGGTCGGGTGTGCCTTTTATTATAAATGTAGCTCTTCTGTCTCACTTCATCCTCGGGTTTTCCCCACTGCAGTCAGATGCCCACTCACAGTGATAGAACCAGAAATTGTCCTCGGTGCTTAATTAGCATTATTAGATGTGACAATTAAAAGGAAGCCATGCAGCCATGGCAAATATTGCTAATCCATGATAGCAAAAAAAAAAAAATCATATGACTTCTCAATTTTTATTATGTGTTCTTGTAAATCATTGGTTTAATAGTTAAACTAAAACTAAATGTTGGTCTTCTAGCAAATGGGTTCATTTTACTAAGCAGTCATTCTCTTTGCTGAAAGAGATTCAGTGTATTTGCAAATGTTGTTAAATGTTGAAATCATCTGGAAAGAGACATGGAATATCATTTAAAAAATAATATCCTAAGGGACTTATTTTGAAAGCAATGCTGAAAAATGAATTCAAGATGCTTAAACTTGGAGTTAGACACATGCACATTTACACCAGCCAAGCACAAATGTGTCAAAACCTGTCCCGAATTCCTCAAAATCAACTGGCCTTGGGATAAAAGTCACAATTGATTTATTGAATCTTTCATTTGAAAAGAAAACCACAGGAAATTATTCACTTCTCTGGGGCTAATAATTTTCTGTTATTTTTGTTTGATTTTTCTTCTAAAACCTGCTGGCCTACACGTCTGTGTATTGAATTCCATTCTGTATGTTTTTATCATTTCTCCAGTTTGTCAGGATCATTGAATTTGAATGCAGTTCTCTGAGCACAATCTTACACTCTCAACCATAGGGGTGGGTAAACATGGGAGCAGGGAGAACTATTTCCCCTTGAAAAAAATATCTGTTACTTCCTGTCTATAAGGGAATGCAGAAAGCATAGACAATACAGATAAATAAAAAAGGAAAATTAAAATAACCTCATAATTCTGGGTTCTGATACTCAGTTCAAATTTTGGTATATTATGTGCCTGCCTGCCTGCCTTCTTTCCTTCTTTCCTTCCTTCCTTCCTTCCTTCCTTCCTTCCTTCCTTCCTTCCTTCCTTCCTTCCTTCCTTCATTCTTTCCTTCCTTCCTTCTTTCCCTTTTTCCTTCCTTTCATTCTCTCTTCTTTTCTTCCTTTCTTCTTATCTATCTATCTATCTATCTATCTATCTATCTATCTATCAATCATCTAACTGCATTCCTCCCATCTGATCGTTAGGGCTATTTCATACATTCTGTTTGGTAGTCTGAGCTTTCTTTCACGTTTATAAATCACTCTCCAAACATAACCTAAGAGGAGATGATAAGAAGTTCAGAAAAGTTGCCAAGTTCCTGGCTGCCAGGTTGACAGGCAAAGTTGTGAGAATATGTTTATTTTACTTATCTGGCATCATACTGAAGCAATCAAATAAAATGTAACATAATCTTAGTATCTCACTAATTTATCTTCTCTTTATAACATTTGTCTTATGAATTTGATGGTGACTGAGTGAACACATTTTCTCCACATCTGCCAGTTTCCCCACTAAACCAAAACTTGGTCTTTATTTTCTCATCTCTGAACAGGATCACAAAGCCTGAAGACCCAGGCTTTGCACTCCACTAATCTCTCACTGTGCCTACAGAATCCCAGTGGGGCCAAGGTGAAAAAAGGTGTCATCTTTCACCTTTCCTTCCCATTCCCCCCAAACCAAAGCACAGAAGTTCTGCATTTATTTAATTTTATATCTGTTTGTTCTGTTTATGATTTGTTTTGAATTATGAGTTGTACAGGGTTTAAAATGATGGAAACCAGCCTACTGCTCTATTTCAGCACTTTAATTTTATAGGCCAAGGAAGATCAAATGACTTGCTCAAAGTCACTAACTCATTCATGACCTTCCAACATTCAAATGCAGTACACACTCACTCACTCAGGATGGAAGAATAATAAGAGACATCATCAGGATTCACCCCTGTCTTGTTCCCTACTGTATGCTTAGCATCTACCATATCCCCAACCTAGAAAAGGACTCAGGAAGTATTTGAAAAATAAATGAATGAATCAATTAGATCTCCACAAACATTTCTTGACCTATACGGAAACTGCCAAGGAAATATGACATCTCCTTAGAATTCAATGTATTCTAAGTAAATGAATAAGTAATTTGAATAAAGTGCCTATCATTTTCTAAACAAGAGGAAGAAAGATGTGCTGCTATATATAAAACTAAGTGATCAACACCTGAGACAGATGGTACATATGAATTTTCCTCCTGTCAATCAAATTCAAGTTCCTATTAGTGACAACAGCATTCTCCAACAGTGATACATGTAATAATTTTCACATTGTCTCCCCAGATTGGTGAACACTGGTTTGTTTTTCAGCCTTCTATTAAATTGCTCCCTCTTGTGATCATCTAACAGAAAACACATAAACTATATTTTTAAAATTATATATTCAGGTCAAAACTGAATCTGATTCTTCAACATTCACTTCTTATTTTCTCTCTTTTCTCATAATATCGTATCTCCTCCATTATACTATATTGCTTTTCACTGGTACACACACACACACACACACACACACACACACACAAGGTTCATCTTTAAATAAATCTGATATTTCCAAGTCAAGAATATGAGGGGAAAGAATCTGATTCATTCTCTCTCCTCTGTTAATTAGGAACAATCAGAGCTTTGTTTCTACAAAACAATATAGAGGTAACAATATTCAGATAAGCAAAGGAGGGCCTTTAACTGGGGTGTAACAAAAGAGGTATTTTTTATGCAAAGAATATTTCTGACAGGGTGAACTGAAGTTATCCAGCAGATGAAGAATACTGATGTTGTTTTAATAGCCTTAATAAAAAAGAAAGCATGTGACTTAAAGGAAGAGCAAGTAGTGACATTTATAGAAATGAATGAACAAAAACCTTTGATTTTGCTGACTCTGCTTCTTCCAGTGGTGCAGACCCCCACAGCCTACCAGCAGTGGGTGTCGTGGACTAACTTCCTCACCATCTATCTCTAATTTCTCATGGATAATGACATGAGAAAGAAAACATTCAAGTAGCAGAAAAGTGAGGTGATTTTTGCAGCAGAATGTTGACATACACGCTCACAAAATGAAGTCGCTGGGATCCTTTAGTTCCATCTCCAAAGAACAAATGAGAGCAAGACAAAGAGCTGGCACAGGAAAATGAAGTCTCTTTAAAAGCCCTCCAAATCAGAGACAAGCTGAGAAGATGACATTCAAAGTTAGACTCTTGATGAATGATGTTGGCCGTTGCCCACTTCCTTATGCCCAGTTCTGCTTTAGTTTTAGAAGTGGCATCTCTTAGAAACAGAAGGCTGGGCTCAGAGGTCTCCTTCTTAACAGCAGGAGGACTAGGAAACACTAGATCTCTAAGGATGGCCACCAGGTATGCAGAACGAAAACATCTGAGCGAAGCAGCCTTACCCCTAGCTACTGAAAGAGCGCCTTGGAAATAAGTGAGCTGGAGACAAACCCTCAATCCTATGTGACATTTAAATGAGGCTGCTCTGGCAGAAGATACTCAGGGAGGCCTCCGCTATGATTGGTTGGCGTTGTGTGTCAGGAAATGAAAGAGAAACAAACTTAAAACTCACAGGAGGTGCGGTTTGTTTAAATAATAGAAAGTAATTAGGCTGAAGACAAAAATCAGTGATGGCATTTTATAATTACGATTAACTTAAAGTTTAATTTCCTTTGGTGCTAAAATCTTACTTAAAACATTTACCGGGAAAGGAAATTAGGATGTTACTATCAAGAGGCATAAAGTGCTTCTGGGAATCCATGCCTATTATCACTTGAAAATTAGGTTAGGGCCAAAGTGGGGATTTCAATTCATTTTTGAATATAATAAATGGTGACCAGACCTCAGAGTCAGCGGGGTTGGCAGGGGCAGGCAGTGTAACATTTGCATTTGCTTGTTTGTTTGTTTGTTTATAGGATTCATTGCAAATATTTTCAACAAAGAGTGTAGTTTATACATTAACAATCCTGCTACAAAATGAAAATTGGATATGGATTGCTGCCTTTGTAACTAATGAAGCTGATGTTAAAGGAATTCCCAAATGTGGCACTGCAAAGGGAAGCACATAGTCACACATCCATACACCTTCACCATTGAATTAAATGGAACAGGGGACAGTATTTCTGTTGGCTCCAAACCCGTCAACCCGACTCTCCTCTCCAAGTCCCCAACTTTTTCATCATTCTGTTTTCCCATTCATGCCTCAATTTCCAATTTCCATTTTCAGCAACTAATCTTTCTGGAAACTCACTTAGTAAAATCAATGCATAATAGTAACAAGCAGATGGAAATAACTCCTTTGCACTGATTTTTTCCATTCATTTTGCCTTTGTGGATTTGCTCATTTTAAATATTATATTGCTAACATTCGTGTGTGAACTAATCCCAGAAATATGGAATTGTGTATAATCATAAAGTTATGAAGAGTATTAGTGGTCACCTACTGTAATCCCCTAATTTTACATTTAAGGAAAGGGACACTCAAATTGACTTGCTCAAAGTTAAACAATCATTTAGAGGCAGAACTGGGAGCAGAACATCGATGTCAAGATTCGAAGAATACTTTCCATGTCACTTCACTGCGATACCTGAGACAGATTCTTTTAACAAATATTTATTGAGCAACTACTGGGTGGTAGGCTATGTGTTGTCACTAGGGATAAAGCAGGGAACCAAACAGATACCATCTTTGCCTTTATGGCGCCCACAATCTGTCACACAATTTACAAGACAAAGAGAAATTATAGTAAAGCGTGATGAAAGTTCACACAAGGAAAGGGGATGGAGGTGCCATGGGAATGATCCCAAGAAGAACTCATGCAGTTTAGAAGATAAGAAAATTCTTCACTGAAGACATGATGATTCAGCTGAAACCTAAGGAATAAATTAGATGTAGAACTTAACAAAGACAGGCATGCCTTTTTTAAAAGGCACTACTTTTCGGATCGATATTGACCAAAAGTACACCATAAGTCACACAGGAATGATCTTAAGTTCTTTTAATGAACTCGATATAGGAAATCTAGTTTCAGCTTTCCCAAATACCAATAAAAATGTTAGAGTAACTGTGGGACATTCTCTTTCCTGAAATTGCTACTGTTGTTCTAAGGAGATGATTAATTTAGGCTCAGGAGTTTTGTGATTTTCATTTCTGGAGGCTGTAAAATGATACAAAGATTATGTTAGCAAAGATTACAAGGTAAAGAATATGTCTCTAATAGGTAATTACAGCACGCATGTTTTATTTTTTATTTCCCTAAATATGCATATGTTAATGTACCCACAACCCTAATTAAAATTCCTACATTTAAATGGGCTGTAGATTCTAAATATATTCTGGATGTCAGCTGAGAAGACATACCCAATCATGTCTAAAAAGCTCACCTATAGCTTGTAATAACTGCTCCTTCCAATTTCTGAAATCTGAAAGACATGTCGTATATAATTGAAAGCAATTCTAACAGGGGAAAACAAAATGAAGACTGGAAAATCTAATCCATCCAAATGGCATGGCACAAAGTGAGCGCAGGCACATTTAAGGTGAAGCTGCCTTAGTTATTTCATCATAATCTTCATTACATGCTTCTCTACATTTACTGAAAGCCTCAAAAGATATCGGATTCATAATTTTCTGACTCTAGCTTTATAGTTTCTCCACCCTGTTAGTTCTCATCTCCCTCATCACTACTCCCTTCATCTGCCACCTTCATTCCCTTCATCATGGATCACCTTCATTTTGGTGGAAAGAGGCTTCTCTAAGATGCCCAGTTCTGAATTTTCTGCCTGACTGTAAACACCTACCTATTATTTTTCCTTGTTCTCCTGCCTCCCTCTTGGAAAAAGTTTTCTTCACCCTTATTTGGAAGCTTCCCTCCACCTGAACCTATGTTTTTCTCATGCTTTGGGTCTTCCTACTCATTATCTATCTCCAGGATTAGCAAAGGCAGCAGTGTTCTTGTCAGCATCCTTGGTTTCCTTCCTTGCTTGTACATCCTTTACGCTTGGATTTTCAACATCTGTTCCTGACAATGCCCAGATTCAATTTCTCCGCTTCTAATCCTGGGTGATTGCTCATTGCTGGAGAAAGTAACTAAACCCAACAGCAAATGTGTACTTGCTACACTCAGCTGGGTGTTGTCTCCAGCTCAACCATGCTTTCATTCATCTGCGTTTGACAAAGAGGCACTCTGGCCACGGGACCTGTTCCACACCTTTCCAGGATCCTTAAACCGAGTACTGAAACCTGAAAAAGTCAAATCTATCAAACAGAAACTTCTTTGATTTTCCCTCAAGAACCTCAACAAATCTCTACTGGCAATTATTCTTTTGTCTTCTTGCAACCCTGCCCAAACCTGAGAGGAACAGGTAAGCTTCTCCTCTACAAAGTAATCCATCCGCCAAGCTTTGGCCTGTCGTTTTGCCTGATCCAGGACACTGAGCTCTCAGGATCTTCATTCTTGACCATTCATTGGACAGTTCCTTTTGCCCACATATGCAGCAAAGCCTCATAGACCACAGACAAGGCTAGCCCCAAATTATTTGTGTTCTTTCTCATAATATACAAGGCCATTTCCAAAAGAATTTGAAATATGGAAATTCAGTTCTACGTAATTTTTTTAAAATGTAAATTAACTTATTTTTCTTCTGCATTATGTCACACAGGCTATTCCTGTTGCTTGTCAAATCACAATTAACTAACTAAGTGGGCATTTAAAGGCTCTCCATAGACCTCCCTCTGGTCTCCTCGGCTTCTGTGGATGTCTTCTACACTTTTGCCACTCTATACAAAATTTTAGTAAATTCTAATACAAAATTCTCTCGTTTGAGCCTTATTCCATCTATTCTCCTACCCTTGGAAATGCTAATTATCTCAGTAAAGAGCCTAAATGTGCATTTTAAAGTATAATTCCAATCATTCCTTTTGTATAAATCCTTTTTAAGAAGAGATGAGATCCCAATCCTATTCATAGTGTATTTTTAATATACATGCTTCTACGTATTACACACATATGACACCTGATTCTCTCAATAACCCTTCGAAGCTGAAATTGCTTTATTATCCTCACTTTACAGAGGAAGAAATTAAGGCTCAGAGCAATTGTGACCTAATTATAGGTCCAATGCTGGTAAGAAGTAAAGGCACAACCGGAGCACAGGTCTTCTGACTCCAAATCCCCCCATCTTGATGCTACCAAACAGATTCTACAATGATGTATCAAGTAGTGGCATTATGATATATCAAGTACCGGCATTATATTATTAAAAGACTACCTGATAAAAAGATCCGAGTCTCAGCAGAAAACCATCATGTGTTTCTTAAAATCTCACCTAAGGCACTGCCCTCACTGAGAAGTAGCAGATATGAACAAGAAAAACAACACAAAATAGTTTATCAAGTGGAACTTATATTTCATTTTTTATTAGGCCTTTAGAACCAAAAGCTTAAAGTGATTTTTCAACTAACGATATACTTTATTTATTATGATACTATTATACCTATTGCTTTTCACTTTCATTGTTTAGCATGTGTGAATGTGTTACCAAGTTTCAAATATTAAAGATCTGTTTCTAATACAAGTAAGAAGGAAACTGAAAAATAAGGCACTAAAACCCTGAGAAAACATATTTGATGAACAAGGTTAGGAAGCAAAGCATCAGCGGTGATTTAGCTAATAACTCTAATTTCATTCCACGTGTGCTTCGCCTGCTAAAAACCTTCTGTGGTATAACACTTTAGTGACCTTTCAGGCAACAACAGGCTAAAATACCTCTTCCTATAAAGGATTGTGTTTTCCTTATCGGGGAAAAAAAATAGCTCAGAGTCCATCCAGTGATTTTAGCCCAGACCGAACACCTCAAGCTCACACGGTCAGCTTGAATTCCTGCCACTAACTAGAGCTTAGTGGGAAAAAAGTGATTCTTTTCAATTTGGCTTAAGGTTGGATATGTTTTATGTTTCTTTTGTATTACTGGAGCTAAGTACCCTTGGAATTTATACCTATGGAAATAATGGAAAGACGCTCTATTTTGATAGGCCCTATTAATTTCCTTTATATTTAGAATAACTCATTGAAAGACACTAAAATGTTTGATGTCTTTCAGTGAGTTATTCTAAATATTTAGGCTTAGCTTCCTATGAACTGCCTTTTAAATTTTCCCGTCATGGTTTTTTACAGCTCTGTCTTCAAAAGGGAGTATGTTGAATAGTGGCTTTGTCATTAATCACCAAGGGATAATTTTATATTACAATACCTCATTGCCAACATGTATTTAATAAAACAGTTTTAAGTTTGCTGAACTCAGTGTTCAGGATTAAAAGGTTTAAATAAAAGAGAGGCTCACAACAGGAAATATATATCACAAAGAATATTTATTCAAAAAGCTTTTTTATCTTACTTGGTAATTTCTAAATTCCACTATCATTAATGTTATTAAATCATAGTTATTAAATTGATATGGCACTTAACAAATTTAAAATAATTGCACTTGCAATTATTACAGTACATCTACTGCCCCCACCCATAGGTCAATAGATGTAAACATACCCACACTGTAGATAAGAAAATGAAGGCAAAAAGAAAATACACTTGCAAAGAAAATGATAGCATTCTAAGTTGTCTTTTGGAGGTGATGGATATGTTATTACCTTGATTGTGGTAAAGATTTCACAGGTATGCACAGGTCCAAACTTATCAAATTGCACACATTAAATATGTGCAGTGTTTTGCATGTCAATTATACCTCAGTATAGCTCTTTAAAAAAAAAAAATCCTGAGTTGTCTTCAGAGAACCAAATGCAAATCACTCCAAAAAGGCAGAGATTAAGAAAGTACCTTTTTTTTTCACCTTCAGTCCAGTCGTGTGCCTCTGTTTAGGGTTTTATAAACTGGCCAGAAGGAAAACAATGTTATTCCTACCAATTACCAAGATTTGTAACACTCAATAGCATTCATCAATGAATGACCATCTCACTGGAGTCCTTTTGATGCGAATGCATGTCCTAACCTCTTTCCTTCCACTCCTTTTGGCCAAAGAGGATGTAGTGGTGGTTTCTTCCTACTGGTATCCAAAAAGTTTCTGTTGTGTATCTCACGGCACCAGGTAACAACTTTGTAGATTGTCTATAAAAAGTCTTTGTTATATCATTCAAGGCCTTGGCAGTCAGCCAAATTTCACTTGGAAGTTTTTCTAGCATCTTCCATGCTCCGATCAATTGCCTTATTTTCCTTTACAGCCTAAAGGGTGTAAGAGTTTATTTGGTAAATACCTATTGAGTGTCTTCCATGAGCCAGACACTGTTCTGGGTTCTGAGGCTAGCATGGTAAACAGTAGAAAGCAGTAAATCTCTTGTAGCTTGTATTACAGTAGTGGAGGAAATCGAAAAATAAGCAAGCAGATTTATACATCAGGTAGAAATAGGTTGCAATGAAGCAAAATAAAGCTGAGTGAGGAGAAAGAAATTCATCTCTAACATCCCAGCAAGTCCCCAATTTCCCTTGCACTAATTAGAGTTACATTTCCCTTTTCCCAAGCATCTCTTCACTTAGATGTACCACTTATAACTTAAATACTACATTTCTAAAAGAAAGCCAAACACCAACTCCCTTTTGACACTGTTTTTTTCTTTAAAAGCAGCAATATGCCCCTGGCAAACAAATTTCTGAGACTCAACTTTGAACCTTTTCTTTTCCTCCCTTTCCCCCATGTTCAAAAACTTGCCATGAACTATGTTTTCTACCTCTTTGTCCATTCATCTCAAATTCATTGACATCTTTCCTTTCTCATTCTCCTAATTCTAATTCAGGTTTTTAGTACTTCTTGTCTGTCTTTCACATTTTCTGTTAAGCATTGAAGTTACACAGACAATATGCCAAGTCACATGAAAGAAAACATCTCTCATAACTTTAAAAATCGTCATTATCAGTCCTACAAGATGGGGATGAGACTATAAATAATTTTCAGAAGAAAGGATGGCTTAAATGCATATTTGGTGTCCTGTATAAATTATCAGACACAGAGCACGTGAACTAAACCTTGAAGGATGCTACCCTCTTAAAGATACATTACAAAAACAAAAAACAAAATACCACATTGGCAACTATCACTGGCAAATTCAGCAAAGGTAATTTCTGATAAGTCATTGTTTACATCCAAATATTTCTACAATATTAAATCAAAGAATAATCTAATACTGTAGATTCTTACAGTATTAGATGGGAAGAAGATAAAGAGCAAATTTTCTAGAAAGAACAGAGTAAAAGATGCTGGAGAATAAATAACAAAAGGGGAACTCAAAGCAATTACTTAAGACTTTTGTTAAATTAATAACGTAGAAAGAACATAAAAACGTGATTTGATGCTTTTGATCACTGTAGATAACATTCGAAAAATGTACTAGAATGGCATAAGTCAAATGCAGAAATCTCTTTTTCAATATACATACAAAGGAAATAGAATACCTGGTTTCTACTCTCATCCTCAAATGTTGTGTGGCCTCAGGATAAAACTCAATAAATCTGTATTGATTTGTAAAATTAAGATAATTATTCTTACCAACCTCAAAGTAATTTTGTGAAGATAAATGATCTCACTTGAAAGGGCTTCATGAACTATTAAGTATTTTGCAATTTGGGGGAATGTAGTTTATTTTTAAGGATGTAAGGAGATTCTTGATTGATAGAAGTTACTCTTTTCTAAATAATGCAGAGATAAGTTACGACCCAAACATCTAGCTGCCATCCAAATTACTTGGACAAAAAGCTGTCAAATATTTTATGACCCTTATTGCTCAGAAAAGTTTTAGAATATGAGTAGTCTCTTTAGAGCCTGAATAAATGTCATTATGTAAAAGAAACTGAAAACAGAACAAAGTGGTATTAAGGGTATCTTAAAAATGTAAACTAACCCCACTAATTCCATTTTTGAGAGGAAAAAAACACCTCTACCTCTATATCTATCTACATGGCACCCCAAAAAGTTCCATATGTGGTTGAAGAACCCTTCTGTAAAAGGTGAGAAGAATCAAGTCTCCCTGTGCTGACCCCCATAATCTTAACTATAATGGGTGGTTGGATCCAGTTGATCTCCTATTCCTCTCTCTGGGGTCTCTAGGAAGACATCCAAACAATTTCTGAGAAGAAGTGCACACGAAAATTTGCTGTACACCATCTCCTTGGCTGTGAACTCAAGCATGTAGGTAAAATAAACTGTAGAAAATATGCCCTCTCCTCCTGATTTAAATTTGAATGCCCCCTCACAAGTGAAATGGTAAAAATCCAGCCTGGTTACATTCAGAGCTGCTTCTTTTCTCATCTTGGTTCTGGGTCACCTTCTGTTGGAATTTCTTCCATACCTAGGCCATCAGCATGGTCCGAATAATCAGAATGATCACAGTCCTTCCATCAGAGCTTTAGTGCTGTCCTCCCTAATCTGGGAGTTGTAAGCCATCTCTCTCCACCTACACAGCATACAGATCATGGTTAATAAGAGCAAGCCCCAGGCCACTCAAGCTCCATTCGCACCACAGACTCAGGACACCCTCATTTCCCTTTTCTCGTGTCTTTGGAAGGTCTACATTGCTTCTGACTCAAGCTTTGCTTTCCATTTTTGGACCTAATTCTATCCATTGGGCTTGAAGATTCATCTTATTTTCTTCAATTATCCCTTGGTTCATCCAAAGATCTTTGGTTCGTAATTATCATCTGTTTTTTTGTTTTGTTTTGTTTTTTTCTGCCATCCTCCCTAAATCCCTGTGAACAAGTGAATAAATATTTCAAAACTAACACAATGATAATAACAACAACAGCAGTAGCAGTAAAAATACTAATAAACCTGAGTTTGACTTGGATCTCAATTTCAGTGGAGACCTTAACTGTTTCTGTCTGCCATGATCTTGATCTATTGTAACCCACTCTCCACCACCATGGTAGAGACCATCTTACTAAGAGAGAAGCTCAGAGCAGTGAAGCTCTAACTCGGTGAATACCTCTTAGAAAACTAGTCATTAATTTAGTCTCATTGTCAACAACAGCCCTTCCAGATAAACAGAAATGTAGACACTATCTGCAACAAATCCCCAGTCTTAAACTATATATATATATATATATTTTTTTTTTTTTTTTTTTTTTTTTTTTGAGACAGAGTTTCCCTCTTGTCACCCAGCTGGAGTGCAATGGCATGATCTCAGCTCACTGCAACTTCTGCCTCTGGAGTTCAAGCAATTCTCCTGAGCCTCCCGAGTAGCTGGGATTACAGACGCGAGCCATCATGCCCAGCTAATTTTTGTATTTTTAGTAGAGACAGGGTTTCACCAAGTTGGCCAGGCTGGTCTTGAACTGCTGACCTTAGGTGACCCATTCGCCTCGGCCTCCCAAAGTGCTGGGATTACAGGCATGAGCCACTGCACCCAGTCAATAATTTTTTTAAGTGCAAACTTTAAATAGAGTCACTGTGTAATTATTACATAGTTCTTCTGGCACTGTTTGTATTAGCTAAGGTACAATGTAGAAGACAAAAGAGGATCACACTCTTTTGATCCATTTCCTGTAAAATACTGGCTATGGTTCTATAGTTGTCCCAAATTAAGAATTTTCTGTCTTCTCTTTCTGCTATGCTGAATGGCTTAGAATTATAAAGAAATCTTGGATTTTTTGAGGGGCTCTTAATTTTCTTCTTTTACACCATATGTCTCATCCAGGACTCTACACTCCTCACTTTATTCTCATACAAATTGTATGAGATAAATATGATAATTCCTATTTTAAGAGATGTTAAGTTGTTTATCCAAGGTCACATAGCTGGCAAAAGGAAAAGCAGAATTAAACCCTGGTCCTTCTAATATCAAGGTCTCTGTTTTTGTCATTATACCATTCCACTTTGGATGAGAAGAGACATTCTGCCTCGGTAAAAGGGTTTCCCATGAGAAAAGAAATGCACTATCAAGTCATGAAAAGTCCTGGTGGAATCTTAAATGCATATTACTAGGTGAAAGCAGCCAGCCAGAAAGGGCTACATGCTGTGTGAGTCCAATGACATGACATTCTGTAGAAGGCAAAATTATAAAGACAGCAAAAAGATCAGTGATCACCAGGGGTTGGAGGAGGAAGCAATGATTAGAAGGAGAACAGGGGAATTTTAGGTCAGTGAAACTATTATGATACTCTAATGGTAGATTCATGTCATGCATTTATCAAAACCCATAAAATGTACACCACCAAGAATAAACGTTAATGTAAACTATGGACTTTGGATGATGACAATGTGTCAGTGTAGGTTCACTGATTGTAATAAATGTACCATTCTAGTGTAGGGTATTGATAGTGGGGGATGTTGTGTTTGTGTCAGGGCAGGAAATATACAGGAATTATCTGTACTTTCTGCTCCATTTTTCTGTGAACCTAAAACTGCTCTAAAAAAATAAGGTCTTTTTGTAAGAGAAAACAAAGGATTTCTCCACTACACAGACATCATGGACTTTATGTTACTTTGCACCCTGCTTCAGTTTCTGTCTGTAGCACCCCAAATATTAGTAAGAGAATAACTAGACAAAGTAAGCCAATAGAAGGAGATGCTAGAAAAAAAGGAATGGGTGTCCTAGGGCATTCTGCTTATCTCTATTTGACTTTCTTTCTCCTTTCTCTTATTTTGTTGACCTTGTGTTCTTTTGTTTCTTTTATCCCCACTCTAAAACCTCTTTATTCACAAATGAAAAAGAAAAAACAAAAACTAAACTTTTTCACAGTACTTTTAGACTTGACTGTTCCAGTTACCATTGCTGCCAAAACTTAGTGGTATAAAGCAACCATTTATTACGCTCATAGGTTCTGTGGGTTAATAACTCAGACAGGCACAGAGGGGATGGCTTGCCTCTGTTGTCTGATGTCAGAAACCTGAGCTGGGAAGATACCAAGACTGAACTGACTCAACAGTGAGGGTCTAGAATCATTTGAAGGAAACTTGTCCGACCCACAGCCCACAGACCATATGCAGCCCAGGACAGCTTTGAATGCGTCCTAAAACAAATCTGTAAACTTTCTTAAAATATTGTGACATTTTTTGGCATTTTTTTAGCTCACCACCTATCGGTAGTATTAGTGTATTTTATGTGTGACCCAAGACAGTTCTTCTTCTTCCAGTGTGGCCCAGGGAAGCCAAAAGACACCCCTGATTTAAAGGTATTTTATTTCCCACACCTGGGTTTGGATGCTGACTATCAGCTGATACGTTGGTTGTATTGTTACTGAAACACTTATCCATTGGTCCTTCATTGATCTCTCCATGCGGGCCAGCTTGGGCTTCCTTGTGGCATCATGGCTGTGTTCCAAGAGAGAACATCCCAAAAGAGCAAGAGAAAAGTGCATGATACTTTTATGATCTACCCTTAGAATCCCCATAGTGTCATTTATAGCATAGTCAAAGCTGCCAGAAAGGTCTACCCATGTTCAAGAGGAAGAGACATACTCAAACCATTGTATGGGAGAAATGTCAAAGTCATATTGTAAAAATATGTAACATAGGAGATACTCTTGCTGCCATTTTGGAAAATATAATCTGCCACAGTAACTCTTATTATATCTTATTGTATCTTACATAGCTAAGTATGTGTTGAATCTGAATATTTGGTTAGACTGTTCCACATGTTTACCTCTGATTGTTTCGGATCGTAAACCGCATTTGGCAGGGACAGCAATGTTGAGTTAATTTACATGACCTCCACCACAGTACCTTGTGCTTGATAACCATAACATGTAATATTATTACTAGCGCTGCAATTGCTGGTAGATACATGCACTTGAGTGGTCATTATTTATATTTATATGCTATAACATTTTGTAGCATGTCACAGAAAATCTACACTAACCAAAAAGGCATATAGCATCTCCATTGTGTAAATGAACTCTATTACTCCAATTAGGTCTTGGTTATTTGAAAATAGTACATCATTTTTTTTCTACCAAGTGAATAGATTCTTGTAAAGCAATAATTGAATCTTACAATGAGTGGTGGGGGAGGGAGGCAGCGGAATCACTACCTTGAAGGAACTATCATTTCTTCCATTTCTTTTTTCTTAGCAATTAGTTACTTTTAAAAGTTTAATAGATTATTACTAATAAAAGGTTTATTAGTAATCTGTGTGGGGCCTTGATCAATCAAGGATGTTTATCTCTTCTGAAAAGCTAACTAATGAAGACAATTGTCCCTTTTCAGTTGATTTCATAGGTGGCTTTGACTCTTATGGCTATCAAGGGCCTCAGAAGACATCTCATTTACAACTACAGCCTATGTACATGTAAGTATTTTACTTGGAAGGTGTTCTTCTGGGGGTACTAAAGACAATCAAGTAACTGTATCATGATAGAAAATCAATGGCATGCAGCTTTTGTTCAGTTACATACTTCCAGTATTTTTTCTATTAATATTGTTTTGACTGGGATAGTTTCAATAACATTTTTCCATGAATTTTTCTTATTTGACTTCTAAGAAATGTCTTTTCTAAAGTGACCTTTAGTCTTACATAAGTATCACCTACATGGCTCAAAAGCCTGTGTTAATTATCTACCACTTCTTTGAGTTGCCAAAAAGTTGTAGTTTTTGAAAATTATATAACAATGTAGGCAGTTATATGTAATTATGTATAAACCACATGTTCTGGTTTCAGTTGACAGTGGTTGTCCTGGCATAATTATTATTCTCAAAAGAGTTCTCATTTAGATGTTAAATAATAGGTTCACCCAAGTTATATGTAGTGTTAAAAAAAATAAAAAACTGAGTAATACACTTTCTCTATCATTTTTCTGATGTAAAAGTGAAAATGACTGGAACATTAACACTGAAACTTATCGAACCCTTAACTCTAGCACTCAAGAGAGCAGACATACAATCAGAGCCTGATTTTTATATCTGTGTTTAGGCAAATTCCCTTGGATAACAACTGATAACAAATTCTATATATCAGCATCAAGTGATATGCTGAATTGCAAGCGAAGATCAAAATAGAAAGTAAGATTCCAATTCATTTTAAAATGTGAACTTCTCTTTGAAGATATGTGTTTGTTGTCGTTGTCCTCCACCATTGAATCATTTTACCTTTTAATATCTTTAGTGTATAGGATAATAAATGGAGTTTGGGAGTAAGTACTGCTCCTCCAAAGAAATTAATCTTTAAACATCCCTCTTTTCAGCTTCTTTTTTAAAAAAGAATAATCTTGCACTGTGCCTGCCTTTTTCTTTGTGTCACTTGTAGTTCTCTGAAATCATTTGCTAATAGCACCCACAAAACAGACTTCAGCAGTTAAGAAGTCAACCAAAATTTTGCTTCATTCAAAGCATTGCGTCTATAAACAGTGTATTACACATTTCCTCTTTTACATCCCCACAACCACTGCCCTAATTCATGCAATGTATGACCTGTTAAGTTTTTCGGTCTCTTCCTTATTTCAGAACCTCCAATGTATCCTCCATATGGCTGCCAAATTAACTATCCTAAAGCACTGCGCTGATGATTTCACTTCCCTGCTTCAAAGCTATCAAGGAGTCCCTATTACCTACTGTTGAAACAGTATCTCTTATCTTCAACTCTTAATAACGTTTGAGTCCCAACCCTATGCAGATGATGCTGGATATATTAGGAAAATGTAGTAATGAATAAGAACTAGCCCTGTCCTCCTGAAGTTTATAATCTATTGAGAGCATAAACAGTCTGATAGCTCCCCTTAACCACTTTTTTCTAGCCAAAGTAGAACTCTTGCCTTATCCAAATATATGTATTTTTCCAATTGTTCATGCTGTTCTCTAGACACCAAACACCATCTTTTTTCCAAATTCCACTCTTTGAAACCCCACTATCCTTTGAATTTTCTTAAGATATATTCCTTTATGAAGCATTTCTTAATCTTTTCTCCTCTAATATTTCTCTTTTATTTCTTTCACCATGTACTACAGTTGTTTGCTATGCATGCCAAACCTTCCCTATCCCCCCAGAAAGATTCTTGATAGCTACAAAAACAATAAAACATGATCAATCCTTGACACTCCTTATCATTCTTTTCAATATTTTATGTAACATTCTCTAAAGTGTTCTATTTAAAAAGGTAGACCAATCAGGAATAGTGGTTAAGATGACCTACTGAAGGCATATTGTCTGAGATTAAATTCCCTGCGACCACGGGCATGTAGCTTTGTTTGAATAACTCTATTTAATATTACCAAGCCTAAGTTTCCTCACCTGCAAAATAGAGATAGCATACAGACTTTATCTGATTGCTCTGAAATTATACGAAAGAATATATATTTAAAGTACATGAAACACAGGACATGTCACATAGTAAGTGCTTAATAAACATAATTCATAGTGGTAGAATAATGCTTATGTTAATAAACATCACTCATGAAAAGGCTGTATCAAGTCAGAAGTAACATATACTATAAGTCATTCCTAAAAGATCTCCTCTGTAAATGGTATATTATATATAACAGCAGTCCTCTGGGCCATGAATAGTCCTGGCCCATGGCCTGTTAGGAGCTGAGCACAGAGCAGGAGGTGAGCAGCAGGTGAGGGAACATTATTGCCTAAGCTCTGCCTCCTGTCTGATTAGGAGCAGCATTAGATTCTCATAGCAGTGCGAACCTTATTGTGAACTGCATGTGTGAGGGATCTAGGTTTTGTGATCCTTATGAGAATCTAATGCCTGATGATCTGAGATGGAACAGTTTCATCCTAAAACCATTCCCCCCAACCCTGGGCTATGGGAAAATTGTCTTCCACAAAAGCAGTCTCTGGTGCCAAAAAGGTTGAGGACTGCTAATGTATAATATAAACTCAGGTAACATATATCAATATATTTGTGCTCAAGAGTAGAATATGGCCGGGCACGGTGGTTCACGCCTGTAATCCTAGCACTTTGGGAGGCTGAGGTGGGTGGATCACCTGAGGTCAGGAGTTCGAGACCAGCCTGGCCAACATGGAGAAACGCCATCTCTACTAAAAATACAAAAATTAGCCAGGTGTGGTGGTGCACACCTATAATTCCAGTTACTTGGGAGGCTGAGGCAGGAGAATCTGTGGAACCTGGGAGGCAGAGGTTGCAGTGAGCCAAGATCATGCCACTGCACTCCAGCCTGGGTAACAAAGCGAGGTTCTGTCTCAAAAAAAAAAAAAAAAATAGAATAAAATATCTAGAAGGTTTGTAATTGTTTGCTACTAATATTATTATATAATATTTTATTGTATTGGCCAATATGAATGATCAATGAATATTATCAAGCTGTAATAAATTAGATGTAATCTCTTATCTAAAGATAAACATGAGAATGCTAGTTATATGCAATTTAATATATTAAATTCAAATCAAGCATTTATAATTCTAATGGGCTTTAAAGAAGAGACTCTACAAAGATAGATATCTTTGTCCAGAATTAAATTCCATGAGGACAAAACTTCCCGTGATTTTGTTACACAGAGCACTTTAAATACCAATTAAAAGTTATAAAAAATATATTGTTTTCCTCTTTCCTGCATGAGAGTGGTAAAATTGTATCAGAGCTTTCAAGTCTCACTGGTCATAAAATGTTTAATGGAATTCAGATTTAGGAAGTTTTGTATACTTAAGGTACATTTAAAAATTACTAGTCAAAATACTCCAATCATCCCTTCCACAAAACATCCCATAGGAGACCTTGGACCCAGAACAGTAAGGTTTTATTTTACAGATGAGGAAACTCAACCCAAAAAAAAAAAAACAAAAGTCACACAACTTGTTAGTGGTGCAGCCATGATTATCTGCGGGTTTTCCTGACCCCTTCAGTCAGTGTTCTTTCCAAATTCTTAAATAGACTGCGAGTTTGACCTGGTATTACATTCTGATTTTTAATTGGCTTGTTTGTATTCTTACCACTAACTTAGCTGCCACATTTCCATACACGGCTGTGCCTCTCTCCCTTTTCTGCATTCTGTTTATTTCTTTTTTATTTTACATTATGCACTGTTAAATGAAGGGCCTTTTCAACTTCATAGCCCACAAAACCAATCATCTGAGAGCCACTGTTTATTGAAAATCTAGTGAAAAACCAAAACTGACACACCTATAAACCTCATCCCCTACTGAGAGGCACAGAACTTAGCATCTCCTATGTCTTTATCATTTAGCGTGTACCTTCTGTCAACCTGCCATAAATATGTCTTGTAAAGTAAGAGTAATTTAACTTCAGGGGCCAGTTCAAACACCCTAACAATATTATATAGCAAATGGAAACAAAAGCTGTTCCTTGGAAGGAAAACAAGTGTTGAAAAGCAATATGCACTTTTAGCTGTGGGGCTCCCACTGTTCCCAGCAAATCTTCTGTGGCCAAGATCCTGGACAAAGCTTTGAAAACACTGCTGACCTACAGTCACAGCTGTGTTTTGGTTCTTGCAAACAACGAATAGACAGTCCTCTTAAGTTGGGTGACTGTTCTTGGTTTGTAATTTTTCAGATTATGTATAACTAATCTAAAAATGAAAGATTTTAATTATATTAATTATATTTTTCTTACAGTTTGGTAAATGTTGTTGAAACAAACCAATAGCAACCAAGTTGCTGCACAGAAAAAATCCCACGTCTGCACTCCAGCCTGGGCGACAGAGCTAGACTCTGTCAAAAAAAAAAAAAAAAAAAAAATCCCATGTCTACAGCTTAAGTTTTTAACAAAATAGCTGCTTTGACTACCAGGGACCTAAGTGACTGTCAGAGCAAGTAGAGATCTGATTGGGCTTCCAGCAATATAAGAATATCCTATAGTATATCAGACATTTGAAAACATTGCATTCTTTGTGGCAGCCTAATTGTACAGAAGTACATATTCATGTCAGTTGTCCCTGGAAATAGATTCTAAATGACCAAAACTGGCCTCTCTATCCATGCAGTTAAAATGAATTTAAAAAAAGGAGGAAAATTATTTAAAACCCAATTTGGGCTTCTTTTTTGTTTGTTTGTTTGTTTGCTCTTGTGCTTGGAAAGGTGAGAGAAGGTGGTGAGCAATAGGCACCCGTCGCTTTCTCCCTTGACTAAAAACATCTTTTCTCTCTCTTAGGTCAAAATAATACAGATGACTTCAGTATGTCAGCCCACGAACCTTTCAAAGAACTTTTTTCGCAGTGGCCTCCTGCATTTTATGAAGAGCAAGAAGCAACCGAGTTTAAATACGTATACGTATTAACAAAACAAATGCAAAGCCTCTACATACAACACTGACACACACACACACGCACACACACACACACGCACACACACACACACACGCACACACACACGTGAGCACGCACACACCAATTCCACTTGACCTCCTCTTTCTAACTGAAACAGAAAAATATGCAGGACACGCCCATCTTGGATTTCCTGAAAGCAGGCTCCTTTCTCCCAGGCCTTTGGAAAGTTCAAAAGGAGATGTGTTGATGCCCAACGGTTGCTGGCCATTGCTAACTCCTCTGCAGCCCAGCCGGTCGGCCTCTGTGAGCTGGGAAGTCATCCAAGGCACATTAGTTTGAGAGCTCTGTCTTCTGCACTCCACACATCTTGACAGCACCACGGCTACTTAGGCAATGTAATTGCAAAAACAAACAAAACATGTCATGATGACCTTGTACCCGAAGTCCGAAATGGCAGATTGTTTGCCCTAAAGGCTGTACCGTACATACTTGCCTTAACCCACCTATGTTGTGTGCCCAAGAATCTCAGTGCAGACAGCCCCAAGTCACTTCCTTTAGGCTAACACACTGCTATTAATTCTGAATGAGTTCAAGCCTGTGTGTTTCATGTCAAGGAACAAGACTGAATAGCTCAGCAGCTCCAGTGTGTCTGTATAAGAAAAGTGCCAGCTGTCAGCAAAGTGCTTTACCATAGAGCCTCCATGGTGGCCCAAAAGAGACAAGTAACAATAACAATATTTGTCATCTTTGTAATTCTAAAATATGGTCTTCTGATGGGGTTGGGGATGGGACAGAGTAAAACATTAATCTACTAAACTCACTAATCTACTGGAAGCAGAAAGCAGAAATGGCTTAACTCGCTGATTTTATTTATTGCACTCTAGGTGCTTTTCTAAGTATCTACAATTGTCTTTTACTAACACAGAAACAGCTGTGGATTTCTATCAACAGAGGCCAACTGAATATGTATTAGCTATGTTTACTCTTTTATATCTAATTCAAATTGAAGACTCTACGTAGGTGAACTTTTTTTTCTAACTTCAGCGTACAAGATTATTTTTGGGTGGGTGGGGGGAGCAATAGTTACCTTGGTGAAATATTTGAGATCTTTTTGTGGTATTTGGGGGATCCGTTGTGTGTTAGAGTGTATTTCAATCCTCCTGTATTATTGTGGCAGAAAAAAACTGTGCTGTTAACGTAGTTGGCAACAAGATGCCTTTGGAAACTTAATAGTAGGTCAATGTGTTTATGGAATATTCTGAACTCCTAGGAAATTTTGTTCTATATTTTAAAGCATTATTTGGTTTTCATTAGTGGAAAACATAATTAGCTCAGGCTTATCAGGAACTCAGATGAGTCGTATCTTTTCTTGGATACACCTGAGACATTAAACTCAATTTTTTGAAACTAACACACCATTCTTTAGTGCAGTGAAATTCAGAAGTTATAAATTGGCATGGAGCAAGTTTTTTCTTTGATTTCTATGAAGTTTCAGTTATTGGATTAAACTACTTTGGACCTTAGCCCATTCAGATCTACATACACCAGTTCCATTACTGTGTTTGCATGGATGTCTGTAATATACACACACAGAAACATTTGAAAATGATAGAGGAACAAAGAGTTATCATTGGAACATAAACTATAAAAAAAGATTCCAGCACTCATGCTTGAATTTCCTCAGTGGGTTGTATGTTTGTCCATACATACATGTATAAAATAAACAATTGCGAACATGTCAGTGAAACCTCATAAGACGCTTTTATAGTGACATGCATGTTTAGTGTATGAGAAAAATATTTACCAATGTATTGTCCTTTGATTCCTAAAATATAAATACTATACATGCCACAAACTATTCTAATGTGACTTTTAATGTGACTATTAAAATGAGGTTTCACTGTACGTTCATGCTGTGGTGACATTTCACCTTATACTACATGTATATGGCTACAGAAAATAAGCCCTCATATTCCTGCTTTCAGTTACAGCCAAGTTTTCACCAAATCATGACTATCATCACCACCAAAATTTTAAAAAACAGTAGTTGACTACTAAAAAGTAATAGGTGGACAGGTCTTTTATGGGAGTAGTAAGCACAGTAGTGTGATTATATCTGGGAAAACATCTACGGTTGTACAGCTGTATCCTCCTCAAAATCCGGTGAAGAATGCTATTTTTCTAGGCTGAGCTTTTGTTATAAACCTAATATTCAGAAGGCAAGAGTTATGATCCTGATGTGTCCTTTTTTTTGCATTTGTTAATTCTGAATGTATTTTTAACAGAGTGATTTTTTTGACTTACTCGTGTAATTTGCATTTTAAAAATAAATGGAAAAATGCTTAAGTTTCTGAGCCATCCCTGAAAACCCCTGCTGCTTCTCATGGTGTATTTGCTTATGTCATTGACAGAGAAACTCTATTAAATGTACATGAAGGCAACACTGATATTTTGTGCAGTGCAGGGATATGTCAGCAGTGAAAAGAAATTGCCAGGTCATGGCATCATTTCTGCTCAGTCATAGGTAACATGTACTTTCATTATCTGCTAACACTGAGGGTTCTTTTAGAAGACTGCCTGCAATAGACTTGTCATTTGGAGAACTTTCCCCCACCCCACCTTCTATCTGGGATTTAGAGTTAGCATCAAGCTAATAGTTGACAGAGGGTTAGGTCACAATTTTTTAAAATCTTGGTTAAATTATAGGCAGAGTTTTTCTTTTTATTTTTACAGGCCAAATTATTTAAAATAATCTAAAATACTCATTTATTTCCACTTTGATTACAGAATCTTTTGTTATTGTTATTCAAATATTGATATTCACCTCAATAGAAGACAGTATTGGGATAAAGCAGGCAAATAGAAAAGATTAGCCACTGGCATTAGCGATTGTACAAACAATGTTTCAGATGAGGTTGATTGTATGCACCCAAAGAATTGAGGGCAGCAGGCGCAGGCTGCTCCAGGTGCAGGCTGTGTCAGGTTCAGAATTATGTCCTTTCTCCCACTGCATACAGACACACACCAGCTCCCATCAGTGAAAATGCTGGAGCTGACTGAAGACACGAAAGGCTTCGAGGCCATATTTTAAGAAGCTGAAGATCAACTTGTAGTCCTTGACATCTCAGCTGCATGGTGAAAGCCTTCTAAATGATCAAGCTGGCTTTTACTTTTGTCCCCTGTGTAAAAAGTATACTGATATGGTGTTCATTGAAGTCACTGTGAATAACTGTCAGGATGTTTCTTCACACTGTGATGTGAAATGCACACAACAATGTAGTTGCATAAAAAGGACAAAACTGATAGATCAACTATATGTATATATACTGTAAAGAAAGGATTCTTTCTTCTGGAGTTCTCAATTAAATAGATCGTGAGTTTGGTAAAATCCTGTGGAACCAAGATCTACATCTGTTAACTGTTAAAAAATATAACCTCTGATGCATTTCACTCTGCTATACATCTGATACATTTCACTCTAATATAATGAGTAGACCATTTTAATTCAGAAATACAAACTCATTTTAAACAGGTCACATTTTAGAACAAACTTTTGAGATCCAAACCAATTCATAATTCAAACCCATAAAATAAAACCTACTAAGGCAGTTAAGGAACTATTCAATATTAGCTTGTGTCCTGAAAATGCAAATAACTCATCATTGCATAGCAAATTTTAGGATGTATACTCTGGTCAGAATAGAATAAAACAAATCCTGGACTCTATCAACTGACCCTGAGTTTTATAAATTCAAATAAACTTTGATAAGGAAGGCCCTAAAACAGTATTAAATCATAAAATATTTCTGAATTATTATGTATCAGGTTCAGTGTAGTATCAATGTTAAATATATTTTATTATATCATAGTTTTTAAAAACATAATCCAAATTGATATGCAAACATGTAGATATGATGTGTTCTTATACATTAGTAAGACACTTATGTGTTCAATTTCAGGGCTATATGTTTTTCTGTTATTTCATTTACAGTACACTTAGATGTAACTAATACCAGAGAGATTAAGATTACATAAGCAGTCTCGTGTTGACTATTTCCAATACCCTTCAAGAAAATATTTCTTCA
Source organism: Papio anubis (assembly GCF_008728515.1). Lineage (NCBI taxonomy): Eukaryota > Metazoa > Chordata > Mammalia > Primates > Cercopithecidae > Papio > Papio anubis. The sequence continues at coordinate 138,349,762 of NC_044981.1, read as the reverse complement.
GATGTTCATCTGTCTTTGGTAAAATTTTAGCACTCAACACTTGTACTTAGGAAGCTTTTACATGAATACCCTTACATTGTAAAATTCCAATTATTCTTGTCACATGCAAATCTTTGCTTAGGATCCACTGCCTGATGCTCCTTTCCTTTTATTTATGCCTATCTTCCACCTACTCCAAGAAAGGAAAGAACAAAGTCTGTGATTAATACACAATGTCCAGTTTACAATATGCGAGCATCTTGAAACAATTCTGATAGTTGTGAGGGCCAAATGCATAAAACATACATGTATTTTATGACTTTAAATTCAACAAAACTTGAACTAGATAATACATTCAAGGATCACATCTCCCACTGAAATCTGCACAATGTTAGGAGACATGACTACCCACGACAGCAAAAAGGACAAGCTGAGTTCCTCCTAAAAGGGATAAAGGCGGATTTTTATAATGACGGTTATTTTTTTAAAATCCTTAATTATTATGGAGTTTAGAAGCAAACGCGCTTAAAATTTTAAAATAATAAAAGTTAATTTCTGTAAGACAAATTCAGAGAGAAAAAATCCTTTTACAAACCACATGTTGATGCTCTTACTCGTTCTAAATTGTTATTAAAATTAATGTGAGCATTTTCTATAATGAAAGTACCTTCATAATGTGACACCTTAACAATAAAACAGGTATATTTTAACTGCTTATTCTATGAATTTAAACTGTATTGGAAATGAATAAAACAACTCCCAAAAAAGATTGCAAATTTGGTGCTGTCACCCCAAGGATGATGGATTGATTCAATTAACCAGTAAGTCTTTTCTAAGAGTCCTTCAGGGAGTTATTTACCAGAGGCATACCTTGTTTATTCCCTTCCATGAGCCTATCATTTTTCTTCATTATTCTTCTAGTTTTACTTATCATATCATTTGGGGATATGCTGATCTTCATGTACAGAAGGTTTTGCACACAGCTGTCCAGACATACATCTTCCAGACTTCAAACTGGAGGCCACCAGAACACCTGAGCCTCTTGTCGTTGTTTACTCAGGCTGACCAAGATACGCTCAGGATGAAGTCAAATAGCTAGACTTACAAACTGGAAATCAATGGGAAAGTATCAAATTGAAGGAAAGCTATGAAAAATTATTCTTAAAAGTAGTAACCTTGTGTTCCACACATCGTGGAACTGGCTTCACCATAGATGACCTCCTTATCTCCAAAAGCAGGAAGGTAGGAGGAACAGATGGCCGAGAGGCCAGGACCCATGCTAATAATTCATGGTAAAACAAAAACACATTCAGTGTTTCTGTTGTTCTGGATATTGAAAGAGAAATAAATAATCTGAAACAGGAAACATTTTTGTTTCTAATGGGCCAAATCACCTGTCAGTTTAAGTTGCAAAGAGTAAGGATTCCAGCAGGGTGCGGTTGCTCACGCCTGTAATCCCAGCACTTTGGGAGGCCGAGGCGGGCGGATCACGAGGTCAGGAGATCCAGACCATCCTGGCTAACACGGTGAAACCCCGTCTCTACTAAAAACACAAAAAATTAACCGGGCGTGGTGGTGGGCACCTGTAGTTCCAGCTACTCGGGAGGCTGAGGCAGGAGAAAGGCGTGAACCCAGGAGGCGGAGCTTGCAGTGAGCCAGGATCGCGCCACTGCACCCCAGGCTGGGCGACAGAGTGAGACTCCATCTCAAAAAAAAAAAAAAAAAAAAAAGTAAGGATTCCATCTCATACCTGTTGTCAAATGGCTGTTATCAAAAAGATGAAAGATAGGTGTTGGCAAGTATGCAGAGGAAAGGGAACCCTTGTGCACTGTTGGTGGAAATGTAAATTACTGCAGCTATTATGAAAAATGGTGTGGAGTTCCTCCAAAAATCAAAAATAGGACTACTATATGATCCAGTAATCCCATTACTGGGTATATATCCAGAGGAAATGAAATCATCCTGTCAAAGAGATCTCTACACTCCCATGCTCATTGCAACATTATTCACAATAGCCAAGATACAGAATCAACCAAAGTATCCATCAACGGATAAGTGGATCAAGAAACTGTGGTATGTATGTGTATATATATATAAAAAATATATGCCTGCAATGGAATACTATTCAAGCCTTGCAAAAGAAGGAAATCCTGTCATTTAAAGCAATGTGGATGAGCCTAAAGGACATTATGTTAAATGAAATAAACCAGACACAAAAAGACATAGACTGTATAATCTCACTTATGTGTGGAACCTAAAAAGGCTGAATTCATAGAAGCAGTGAGTAGAATGGTGGTTACCAGAGGCTCAGGGTGGGGAGGATTAGAGGTAATGGTCAAAGGATACAAAATTTCAGTTAGACAGCAGGAATAAGTTCAAGAGATCCTTGTACAACTTGGTAACTGTACTTATTAATAGCAATGCATTGAATACTTGAAGTTGTCTAAGAGAATGGATTTTAAGTGTTCTGACCACAAAAAAAAAGAGAAACGTGAGGTAATAGATATGCTAATTAGCTAGAATTAGCCATTCAACAATATATACTTATATCAAAACATTATGTTGTACACCATAAATACATGCCAGTTTTATTTTTCATCTACAGAATAGTAAGGATTCAAGGAGAAATCTTCTGGAGATGAACTTCTTTACTAAATCTTGCTGTCCAGCACTAGCTACGTAGTTTGCCGGGCCCAGTGAACAATGAAAACGGGCCTTTCATTCAAAGGGTAGGAAGAACATGCTGCCAAAGGTACTAAAGTATAAAACATTTTCCTTTAACAATATTTTCTTACTTATGAAGTATAACAAGGGTAGTAATAATATATGAGTAACAATATATAATTATAAAATATAAAAAGAATGTGTCATAATTGCATATAATACAATAAACATACTTTATTAATGGGACTTCTCAATGATTATAAGATTTTCCTGACTCACATTTCTGCAACTTTATTGATTAAATCATAAAAATGTAAACTTTTAGCCAGCTCATTTTCAATCAATACAATTGAAAAAGATGTCAGCCATTCTTGCAAATGCATTGCAATTTCTTATGCTTTTTAATTTTAAGAAGAATCTTTTTGCTGACCCAACTGTTGCTGGAGCTATTATGAACATTTTACAGACTGTGAAAATATTGGGATACATTTCTCATACATTACTTTGAAAAAAATTAGGTAAATAATTTTGAAAGATAAATTTGGCTGGGCACGAGGCGACCGGATCACTTGAGTCCACGAGTTTGAGACCAGCCTGGCCAACATGGTGAAACCCCGTCTCTACTAAAAATATAAAAACTGGCCAGGCATGGTGGCACAAGCCTGTAGTCCCAGCTACGTTGGGGGCTGAGGCGGGAGAATCACTTGAACCCAGGAGGTGGAGGTTGCAGTGAGCTGAGATAGCGCCACTGCACACCAGCGTGAGCGATAGAGCAAGACTCTGTCTCAAAAATAATAATAATAATAATAAGATAAATTTTAGGCATCTAAAGCTGATAACTCACAAAACACTTTTTCTGAAAAGATTTAACTCTTCATAAAAATTAGTTTCATTAGTTTTATCTAAATTTTAAAATTCAGATGAAATGTTTTTAAAAATGTTTACATAATTTTAAGTCATTTAAATTATTTAAATTAAATGATTTAAAATAAAAACAAATTTTGACTTAATTTTTAAATAATTATTTTTCCTTTTTAAATTTTTAATTATCTAAATTTAATTAGAATTTTAATTCATTTGGATTTGATTTTAAATAAAAAGCTATTCAGTGGCATTTTAGTGTTTTCTCTGACATTTCTTATAATTTGTGGAGGTTGTATAAGAAACTGAAAGTGGCTTCGTGATTTGTATATAATTCAAAACATGTTTATGTATTCTATCACTATATCCTTCATTACAAGAAAATCAATTTTTCATATTATTTTTTATTGGTAATCTGTTTATCTCAAGCTTTATATGACAATAGAGTTATTTTCGGTTTACTGCAAATGCTACAATATTCAAGTTAATTTTCTTTGTAAGCCTGTGGATATATGATTTGGAATGTTTCAACACTTTTCAAAACTGAAGACCGTAAACTCCTTGAATAATTTCTAATTCAACTAACTTCCTGATATGCTTTATTGCAATGTCTATGTGTATGTGAGTTTATTTTTCAATAATTTACTGACAAAGTTCACTGGTTGAGCACCGAGAGTTACTGTCCCAACACTAAACTAGGGAATATTTGTGCAGAAGCTGCAAGGAGTTGCTCTCTTGGGGGATTAACAGGCAAGTTGGTTTCCCATGGTTCCCAACACCGCCTGGGTCCCCTGTTTTCCCAAGATACAAGGTACAGATACCTTGCAGCTACTGTCACTGTTCTCATTGCCAATATAGTTCCAGGTCCCATCTGGGTCACACACTAAGCCCAGTGGTTCCCGGGGCACCCTCAATCCTGTGTGTGCATGCCAGGTAGCCAGGCCAATCACTATGCACCTGCATGCTGTGCCCAGGGCCCAGTGCCAGTGCCATTGGGCACTGCTGTTGGATCACAAAATTTCCATGAACACACCCCAGGACATCCCCTCTGCCAACCACATGTTGAAAAATAACACCTTAAGAATTTCATGAAGAGGATTGTAGAGTGATAAACCAACCACCAGACCCCTCTGAGAATGGGAACCATGTGCAACAAACTGCACCCATCACATGCCCATGAAGCCAGCTGCGCCTGCTAGAGGAGTCAAGAGTAAAAATTTCTTTCCACCCCAGCTGCCACTTCACCCTTACACCCATTTGTTACTGAAATAAATCGAAATTAAGACTTATTTTACGGAAAATTCCTGGTGGGATATGAAGGATCTGGGAACCCTGGAAGTTGTTCCTGGGCAGTGAGGATTTTATGGTATGGATATACTATGGCTTGTATACCTTTCACTTGTTGGAGAGCATCAGAGTTGTTTCTCCTTTCTGACCATTACAGATGATTATGATGAAGTTCTTTGTTCCAGACGCCAAGAACCTGGACACCTTCAACTGGTAACATATTTTGGTGAACCAGCCAGGAGTCCACTGGCTAAGGGCAGAGAAACCCGCCTAGCCTCCAGCTCCTATCATTAAAGCTCATGGAACAGGAAACATGGGAAAGCATGGCCTTATCAAGTTATAAGGATGCTAGAAGTCAAGGCCTTCATCCTGGGACAAAAGGAAAGCTCACAGTGGACCATCGCCTCTGGTGGGAAAACTTGCAAGTGGCACCAGTGCCCACCTAAGGTCAGAGACATCTGACACTCTAAGACTGGACACCAAAGGGGGACGCTCCGGGAGATCCTCCAGTCCTCAACCTCTCCAAAGCGGACGCCCTTGGCAGAAGTGCTGAGGCCCAGTACTAGGCCCTCTTACGAATTTTCTCTCACAGTTACAATACTGTTTGGCCCCAATCTTGTTTGGAATCTGAAGTTTGCTGTTGAATGGGAAAGTGGAATGGCATTGCATGTGGCCAGGCTTTTGTGCTGCTGTTCTAAGCAGGGGGCCTGGTTAACCTGTGATGCTCTCCTTTGGTGCTGTTTGGGCCCAGTATTCTTTGGAGTCTGGAGAGGTTTGGCTTTAAAAATCAAACTGCCAGGGAAACTTCTGTACCTGAAATTTTGGTTCACAGCCTTCGTTGGATTACCTATTGGGGCAAAGTGAAACCAGTGAGCTTGTATTGTTATCTCATGGCTAGGATTCCAAGCCATTAGATCTTCATTCATGTGTGTGTACCTGTCTAGATATCTTTATTTGTATGTAATTTATTGTTATATGTTGTGTCTATCAGATTGGCTGATAAGTAAAAGAGCGCTAATAAATTAAGCAAATAAGTCCAAGCAATCTTCAAGTTCATGTGACTTAAGTATAACTTTACAAAACAAGCTGACTTTAAAATAATGGGTAAAATAAAAATAGAAATACCTTCAGAATTGTCAGCGTACATTTTTGTCTGGATTTTATATTTGTCTCTGCTAGATATTTTGAGATGTCAGGGTTTAGCATAGAAGGTTATAAAACTATAAACCCAGCCAAAACAAAATGATCTTGGTTTGTGTGCCTTTTTTTGACAAATGAGAGTAAGCTGGTATTAGCTAAATCTTTTGATTTTGAGTTGTTGGCAAAAATACCCATGTATTTAACTTTGAGGCTCTTACTTAGGTTTAGGTGAGCATTTGATGTTCTCTGGTGATTAAAAACATGGTTAACAAGGAAATAACTAACTTCAAATGATAGTGTCCAATATCTCAGTTTACAGAAGTAATCTAGATAAACTGTTTAAAAATGAGGGAATTGAGTCCATGTATGGGGGATAAATGTTTTAGGTAAACTTTTTGCATAAATTAAAATCTTAAGTTTTTTTTGATACTCATTGAATATATGAGTCATTTCCAATTGAGAAAGGGTTATGATACAGGAAAACATGTTTCTAAAATTATGGAATTGTTCTTGTCTATAAATGCCCATAGCTGATGGTTCAGGATTTCTTGCTTTTTAGGGTCTCACTAAAGTTTTAGGTTACTAAACATAAGAATTCTAGTTAACATATAATTCTGTATACAAAATGTGCCCAAAAGGGTTATGTTATTAGTCAGAAAAGAATCATTTTGTCTAATTCAGAAGTTATCTAAAAGTTGGTTCAAATTACAGATTTGAAAAGGTTATTTATGAAACAATGTAGTAAAGAACTAGTAAGTAGGGGGTAAGGATGTGGAAATGTTTAGATAATAGTATATTATTTAAAACCTGATAGAGAATTGGAGACATTTGGCTAATTAACATTTCATAGTTAAAGCTCTTAGTCTTGATTAAAATAAAACAAATATTGTAAAGAAAAAAAAGACTTATTTTACTTATTAGTAAAAATAGTCTCAGGATGATTTATCTAAGAATGATGAATGATTATGTTTCCAAAGTATTAGATGGATACCAAGGCTGGTGAGTAGTTATGAACCATTTAATGAATTGAATTAAATGTCTAGTTACATGATAAAAACATGTAATCGAGACTAGCCTGGCCGACATGATAAAAACATAATATCTTCAACACGATAGAAATATAATAAAAACATGAAGTCATGTTTTTATTGCACTTCTATTAAAGAGAGATGTTTCGTTTGGCTAAGTGAAATTCATTATAGTGCATGGGTACTAACATTCATGAATATAATTCAACTAAGGGATTCTGAGAATGTAAATTCAAGAAGAGAATTTTTAAATAACAGCAAGCGCTGCTTTTTAGCTAAAATTATAAAATAAGAATTGTTAAGGTTAATGATAGTGTAAGTTCAATTATTGAACATAAGGTGGATTTATTGTTAATATGCATGTAGAAGCTAAAAATATACCCAATTATAATGCATCTTGAATTGAGACATTCCATGTCAAAAGAGTAAATTGAAATGACTATATTTTATGTAATTAAAGATTATATTTTCTTCATCTATATTTTCTATATGGGTATATATTGGAAGCACTGGAATACTAAAGTTTCCTTTACTTTTTTTTCTTTTTTTTTTTTAACATTCTGCAATGTAAGATAATATTAAGTATACAATAAGTGACACAGTATTCTACATGGTCACAGCACCTAAGCAGTAGACCCAAATTTCAAACCAAGTTGTTCTGTTCATAAAATCCCACAGTTCTAACCTCTAATAAACAAAATCTCCAGAGGACAGTATGCAGATATAAGTAGCTATGTTTTTTTCTTTGATATCAGAGAAGGCTTCTCTCTCTGATTATAGTCAATCTTATTAATTCACTCACAGAATTAATTGTTCCCACTCTATTCAAGGAACTTCCTTCCTTCAACCCACCTCACTTACTCCCACTTTCCACAAATACATTTAATTCAGACATGAAATGGGATTTCTTGACAACAAAGGCTCATTAGGAAGAGAGTGGATTTCAGGAGAAGATGCTAGAATTATCCCTTTCGTGGCTTATCTCTGGTCCTATCATGACCACAGGATGTTCATCAACATGCTTTCCCAGTCTGTGCAGGGAGGAAGAAACAAAAGCTCAGTAAACTTTGACAAATTTGGTCAACTCTCAAAGAAAACAAGGCGTTTATGACATATTGTGTCTATAAGATCTTTCCTCTACGGTTCCCACTTTGGTTGTGCTTGACATTTAAAATGAAAACTAACAGAGAAGAGCTGAGCGGAAACAGAAAGGAATGGTGATGGGCAGTAAAGCAGGCCTTGCTTGGTATTTGATGTCAGTGCCATGCATTCTTACCGGCAGCATTCAATGTCACCACAAAATGTTACATCTTCCTGAGGAACTGTTTACGTCAGAAGACTAAAGAAAAGCTAAAACTTCCAGTTCTCCAACAGCCATGTAATGGTATTCCCTCATTCTACCCGCATTAAACACCCTGGTAATTTCTGTTTCATAAATAGTGAACATTAAAATGAAAAACCAGGCATCAGAACAAAAAGAAAAAAGAAAAAAAAGTATTTCCTAAAACAATAAAGTTTCTTACATTTCATCCATAAAAGTCAACAGCTTTTTATGTATATTATGATCATTAGTAGTGTGGTCACAAATTCAGTCTTTCTTTGGTTGACAATTTCTATTTGTATTTAAAGAAAGAGAAACATACAACAGCTGATATGACCCTTAAATTGTAATTCTAGATTAAAACCACTATATTAGTTTCCTGTTGGTGCTATAACAACTTATCACAACTTAGTGGTTTAAAACAACACAAATAAATACAGGTGACTGCGGCAGGCAGAATAATGACCCAAAGATGTGCATGTCTTAATCCCTGAAACATACAAATATGTTACCTTTTATAGCAAAAGGGATTTTTGTAGTCCCTTTTGTAGATGTGATTAATTTAAAGATTTTGAAATGGGGATATTATGCTAGATTAGCCAATGTAATTACAAAGGTCCTTTTAAGAGAGAAGCAGAAGGACTAGAGTCAGAAAAGGAGATGTGACAAAGGAAGCAGAGGTCATTGTGTCAAAATGACTTAAGGATGCAATGCTGTTGGGTTTGAAGAGGGAGGAAGGGGCTATGAGATAAGGAATGCAGACATCCTCTAGAAGCCAGAAAAGGCAAAGAAATGGAAGGAAGATGTCAACAGGACCATGTTCCTTCTGGAGGACACATGTTGACATCTTCATTCAAGCCCAGAGAAACCCATTTTGGACTTTTGAACTTTGGAACAATAAGATAAATTTTAAAAGCCTTATCTTACAAAAAAAAAAAAAAAAAAAAAAAAAACCCCAAAGACTTCAATTCACCTAATATTTTTCAATAGAAAATTAGATAAATTATGGTACACCATGTAACTGAAAATATTTTGCATCTATTAAAAACAATGAGGTAGACTGGCTGCAGTGGCTCATGCCTGTAATCCCAGCACTTTGAGAGGCCAAGGCAGGTGGATCACTTCAGCCCAGGAGTTCGAGACAAGCTTGGCTAACATGATGAAATCCTGTCTCTACTAAAAATACAAAAATTGGCTGGGCCTGATGACATGCACCTGTAATCCCAGCTACTCAGGCAGCTGAGGCACAAGAATTACTTGAATCTGGGAGATAGAGGTTGCAGTGAGCTGAGATTGTGCCACTGTACTCCAGTCTGGGCAACAAAGTGAGACCCCCATGTCAAAAAATAAATAAATAAAAATAAAAATAGGCCTAGATAAACTAGCAAATTAACAAAAGCAAAGTGCAATATGTTCAGTTTCACTTCTGTATGTTTTTAAGAACACACAGAGAACTATGTACATAGACTGTTGTACATATCAATGTTCTTTTCTACAAGGAGAAATGTATGGGGAGGATGACTTTTATTTGCCATTTTATAAATTTCTGTAGTATTTTTATTATGTGTAGGTAATATTTTTATTTAATGAACACTTAAATGTGAATTTATGTTATGCTTTTGTGGAAAGTTTTCAATGGCATAGCCCATATTTTCCTAAGCTATTGTGAACCCAAATTAACGGATAATATAATACTATAGAAAACTCCATAAAAATATTATGAATTGATAGATAGCAGCTAATCCATTCTAAAGACTTTCTTTTCTTTTTTCTCTTACTCACAGTGAGTCTTTAGAAGTGATGTGTGAGAAATGAGTTGGATTTTATGAATCATTAGCAACAATGGGATGCAGTGGAAATAGCAGTGGCCTGAGAGTCTCATCATGTCTCTTCAACTTGGATACCTTCAGCCTGATACTCAGCAATCTCCTGCATTAAAAGAAAGAAGTGACTAGTTCATCTTTAAGAATCTGTCTTTTCTTAGAATTTCAGAATTCTAACTTATATTGATAGGAAGCAGAGAACTTAATCCTAATTTTAGTAGTTCTGTGAACCCTTTTAAGATTTTTAGGATCTTTCATGACATTATATGTTACAATTAAGAATGTTGATGCTCAGAAAAGGCATCTTATACCAAGGTGTGGGCTAGTTCCTGGGAAGAACTGAGGTTTCTGTAGCAAGAGCATTTTAGTAGGAACTTCTCATTTTGGTTTTTTTTTTAATTTCCAAAATATGAAAAGTGTACATTTGTCTATGATAATTCAGATCTCATTAAGATGGCCAAGGTTTTTCATAAGCAAAATCTATTCTGACCCTAACAATATTCACTGCAGAGAAATTCGATCTTGTGTCTACTGTAAGTGCGCTTTTCAGAAATTTAAGATTATTGACATTTACTTTATCTTCAGTGAAGACAGAATAGCTGCTTATCCAAAAATGGTAATAAACACTTCTTTTAAAAATATCTGCCATATGGGTTTTTACTTGTTTCTTGTTATTTCAAAATAACCCCAATCATTGATAGATCAGAAGAGGAAACATTCACATCCAGAAACAAGGCAAAGAAAAGTATATGTGCTTCCACAATGGAGCACTCAGCAAAGTAAAAACATAGTACTGACAGATGCAGGTGATGTGTATAGTCATGGGCAATAAGAAAGACAGCAACGACTCTCTGTCTTCATCATTAAGAGGATATTGATAACTAAGGGTCTCTGGAGAGTACATATATATATATACACACACATACACACACATATACATATATTCATATCTTCAAATTGTAATGAAGATTGTACTTGAACGTTATGTATGATTTTTAAAAAATTTATGATATATATTTTTCTCTAACTTTGGAAACTGTTGAGTGCAAATCTTATAAAGACAAGCTCTGAAATACATCATCATTTATTTGTAAATTTCTCATTGCATAAATAAATGCCCACTTTTCAGAAATAATTTTGGCTGGAATAGTCTCACGTTGTCCACCAGACGTTTCACTTACAAATATACACTAACCCATGTATGTGCAGAGGAACAGATCTCAAATTTTCCAATTGAGATTATCAATGAATTTTAATATATCCTGTCTTTCACAGCTGTATTAATCAACTCAATTTGTTCAGGATCCACTGTGTACTATCAACCCTGATGGAATACAAATATATTTTAAGACCAAGATTTCTGCCTCACTGAACGTAAAGAATTAGTAATATATGGTAAGTGTACAGTGAGTTCTATAGATATGAATGCTGATTATAACCACTTATGGCCAAAAACAGTCTGATTTCAGTGGTTTATTTCTTATCCATGTTAATGAGATTTCCCTAAGCAAATAACAGTGAATATGGTCTTAGTAAGGAAAAATAAAATGCCTCTGGTGATTGGCATTTATACTATAAAAAGCTTACAAATTCTTAATAATCCAGTATTCTTAAGTAGTAGAAAAAACAAAGTAATCAACAGATTATGTAAAACCCATTTTGCGCTGATTGTTTCATCTATGCCACCTTTTCTCTATCTTCTAAGAAAGAGAGATCAAAATAATTTGCAATTATGCAAAGGTTTTCTATCTTTTCGTACTGTATTGTCTTACTCTCAAAATAGTTGGAGAAATCAGAAGGCCCTATCCTAGTTCAATTTGAATCATGTCAGAGGGCTTGCCCTAAGCATGTGTTAACTGACTAGTCCTAGGGTATCTAGACCAAAGGAGGATCAAAAATAAAAATGAAATGTTTCCCTTTTCAAGCAATGGGAAAAATGCCTTCGTTTTCATGTATTTTTCACACTTGAAAGATAAAACGCTGAAAGGCTAAATGGAATGTTTGTCTTCAGGTAGTAAAAGCCATAACTTCAATTTGGTGCTACTGCAATTAGACCTGGGTGGAAGCTAGCAGATCTACAATTATGACTGGATCTTGAATAAAGTGTGTTTTTCACAACTAAGCACAATTTTATTGTCATTTGAATTATTTTAGGCATGTCACCTCTGATGGTTGTTACATGAATTTGAAGACTTCATACATAAAAGCTATTTCTCTCCCATACTTAATATTTCTTAGGGCATACTGGTTGAGTGTAGTCTTCTTTCTCAACATTAACATTTTTGTACCTTCTTTCATCCTTATTTTAAAATCTCAAATCACTTGATGTGCATATCTATTAGACTTTACCATCCACCACCCATCCTTGTTGCAATGATCTTCTGTCTCCTAGTCCTTCTCTCCCTTCTACTGTTCACATCAGTATCTTTCTTAAGCCCAACTCTATCCTTATTGAAGACTTTGGCATTCATGTAGAGATCCTTTGATTACCCTGGTTCCTTTCTTCATTTACTTAAGAAGACTTCAGTGTCCCTGTTTGGCACTACCAAGGTCATGCCATGCTTTGGCTGATTACCTTGGGATCCAACACCTCTTGGTCTCTGATGCCCATCTGATAATGTACTGTGTCATTCTCCTGCCAAGTGTCCATTGCGCTTCAGCCTAACCTCCATTTCCTGTGTTCTTTCTGGATCCCTTCAGATTCCACTTCCCTGAACTGATCTTCTTTCTGTTTCTACCCAGCTACTTTTTGTAATATACTCTGACCCCTTCATTCTTTGCTGAAAAAAATTTATGATGTATATCTCTGTACAGGGTTAGGGTATAGGATAACTGTGGGGCATCCCAGAACACACACTGGAAAAATAAGATGACTCATTAACAAGCTGTGTGATCATAGGTAAGTGATATGATTTGGCTGTGTCCCCACCCAAATCTTACCTTAAATTGCAGTTCTCATAATCCTCACGTGTCATGGGAGGGACCTGGTAGGAGACAGTTGAATGGGGATGGTTACCCTCATGCTGTTCTCGTGACAGTGAGTTCTCCTGAGATCTGATGGTTTTATAAGGGGCTTTTCACCCTTTTGCTTGCCACTTCTCCTTGCTGCCACCATGTGAAGAAGGATGTGTTTGCTTCCCCTTCCGCCATGATTGTAAGTTTCCTGAGGCCTCCCTGGCCATGCTGAACTGTGAGTCAATTAAACCTCTTTACATTATAAACTAAACAGTCTCGGGTATGTCTTTATTAGTAACACGAAAACTGACTAATACAGTAAGTATTTGAATCATTTTCTTACTCTTTGTGTCTTATATTATCTAAGAATGTAGATATTACATTATCTTTCATATTGCATCAAGTTCTGACATAAATTATTGGTACCAAAGTTTATGAGGAAGAATAAAGATATATTTACAATCTATAGCTCAAAGAATAAAATGTATAAAAAATACATTTATATATAGAAATAAAAGGGTGTGATTTTTATGAGAAGTGTTTATACAAGTACAGATAAGACCAGGGCGAAGGGTCAATCAGCATTAGGTGAATGTTATCAGTGATGCCTTCTTGGAGAAAGTAAATTCGATGAAAGTGTTACCTATGGATTGGCAGAGGTGCTGTGAAAATAAAGGCTTTTCGATCAATCCAATCACTTCCTAACTTCATGACAGAAAGAAGCTTGCCCAGAAGACCCTATTATGTCAATAGTTTCATAGAGGTTAAAATCAGCTCCAACAACTATACAAACTAGGTACAGAAATTATAGAATAATAAAATTGGAATCACCAAAATATACAGTATTTCTTGTGCCCCTATTCCATTTCCTTCCTCAGGCTTATAATCATGGAAGATACCAGATAATTTCCTGCCATGTATGAGTATACTGTCTCCAGGGGGATCAAAATTAAATTACAAGAAACAATTTCAAAACAGCTCAAGAATGCGTATAAATAATTGCCAAGTTGAAGTTCTATAAATTTTTCTAGAGTTGTAGGAGGAAAGAGTAATCAATTGAAGAGCTTTTTTGTTAATTCACTGCTTAAAATATTAAGAGGAATTAGCTTTGCAGATCAGTTACCTGTCTTCTTGGAGTAGAGACCACGCACCACTAAACTGCACACATTCTGACAGCAACCAAGTCCCTTTCTACACATCCAAACAGAAGATATAACCCCACACAGAGCAAGGTAGTCACCCCATTTCCACTCCCCCTGTTCTCAGGCTACCTCCTCCTGGATATTGTCATGGCCAGCCTCTGCTCTGTCTCAGAAACATCAAACTTCAGTTGATCACTTTCTGACCACACTCTTTTGTTGTTGCTGTCCTCTCACACCCCAAGCCCACTTCCAAGCCTTTGACTTCAAAGAGATGTCTAGTCTACTCTAGACAAAGGGATGTCTAGTCTACTTATCCTTTTATTATCTTCCAGTCTATCAATTCCTGTTGGGCTCTCTTAATTTTTTAGATCATTGGTTTCCAGAATATTCCCAGCACCTTGAATTATTTAGCACGCCTAGCTTCCACTTACTCTCAGGGAGCAAATCCTTTTTTGTACTTCTTTATCTCAAATGCTGCTGAAGGGTTTAAGAAAAACAAAACAAAAATCCAGGATCTTGCCAATTTGTGCCAATAAAATTCACAGTGTATAATCTCAGAGAAGTCTGTAACACCCCATCAATTGTTTTAATTGAATGCTCGTCTCATTCTTGCATTTACCTGGCCATGGGAGTGTGGGTAGTTGAAGTAGAATAGGGTGGAGAGGGAAGAAGTCATTGCAGGTGAGGTAATCAAAAAACTAAGTGGCAGGTTATTTGATGGTTACTCATATGGGAGTTTAAATTACTGAGGATGACCTGAGGACTCTGTGTTCAGGGAGATTATGAAGGAGGGGCCAGTAATTGAGCTGGATGATTAGTGATGAGGAAGAGCTGATATGCGCCTAACAGATTAGTGTAAAACTGGAGCTGAGGTTGGTGAAGTTTAGGTCTGTGAAGCTACACTTTCTGGAAAATGAGGAGAGCCTTTAACCACATCCCAGCCTGAGGTGAAAGTGATATAGGAGAATAATCATCATCCCCTAAAAGGCAAAAGACCAATAGGAGAACCTGGCACCCAGCTCCCAGTCTTCCTCTTGACTTTCCCTTCTTCCTGACCTCATCTTGGATGACTTTTCCATGTGAGCAGTCAATCCAACTGTCTGGCCTGTGGTTCTCTGATTGCCTCATCTTCAGGGATCTTTCTCACATGTCTCTTTAGCTGTCTAGACCATGGTAAATTCTGGAATATATCTTCACTGAACACTGTGGTTCACCATCCAGATTTCTTTTTTTAGGACAGAGACATCTATTCCTCCAGCTCCTGAGAGCATTGGTGGCTGACGACTTTCTACTAAGACCTTCCCTGGGACATCTCCTTGGATGTCGTAACCCAAGGTAACACCACCTTCCCATCACCAAAGCCCACACTTCATGACTGCTCTATGTGGGGGCATAAGAGAACAGCCCTCTTGCCTCAATATTGAAGGACAATCCTAATCCCAAAGCTCCTTGTATAATCAACTGAGGCTTTTGTTTTGATTCCTTCACAGTTCAACTTCTCTCTCTGTCCAATCATACTTCCTTCACTCTCCCATGATTGTTAATTCCCAGAGCTCTCCCTGGTATATTTCCTGCATCCTGATGTCTTACTCAGATGCTGATCCCCAGGGAAAATGACCTCTGATCATATCAATAACTAAAGCTGTTGCATATTTGAAATGTCGTTTCAGTCAGACCCCTCTCTGACTACAGATCTGTCTTCAGCCCTCTCACGCTGGTATTGATCGGACACCTGTTTGTTGACTACATAAATCATCAGTTTCTTGACTTCTCTACCTCCTCCTTGCCTGTCATTCTTTTCCTGTCTTCATTGCCTTTCTCATCTTTCTTATGCAAGTGGAATTCCAAGGTGCAGAATTCTAACCCTTCTTTTGCAAATATCTGAAATCCATTTCATAGCGTTTTCTGGTAAATCTATATAAGATTTAACTATTTTCTAGACTTACACCACAGCAACTGAAAGAACTACTGTAAAAATCCATTTCCATTATCTTCAATTGCACTGAGCTCTCAATGACTCTTCTTTGTTTTAACTAGCTTATTCTCTCATTCTCCACAGTAACTATTTCAAATACACTGTAAGAGTCTCAAAACCTTTCTAGCTAGCTACTCCTTTCTCACTCTCAGCGAATGGCTCTTTTTATATTTTTAGTTGAAGTATAACTTACATAAACTATACAAACATGTAGTGTATAGCTCAAAAGTTTTTTACACCTATTGCACATGTTTAAGAGACACCTAAATCAAGATAGATATTTCTAGCACACAGCAGGCTGCCTCATGTACCCATCTGGTTGTTACTTCTCTACCTCATCCCTCCAAATAAATAACTACTCTGATCCTAATCAGCATTAATTACTTCTGCCTGTTGCTGAACTTTATGTAAATCACAGTGTATACTATTTTGTGTCAGCCTTCTTTTGCTCAATATTGTCCGTGATTATTTAGGTTGTTACCAAGGGCTGTGTTTGATTCTCTTTCTTGCTATTTAATACAACATTGTAGGCCAGGAGCGGTGGCTCATGCCTCTAATCCCAGCACTTTAGGAGACTGAGGTAGGTGGATTGCCTGAGCTCAGGTGTTTGAGACCAGCCTGGGCAATGTGCAAAACCGCATCTCTACCAAAAATGCAAAAAATTAGCTGGGCATAGTGGCACGCACCTGTGGTCCCAGCTACTTGGGAGGCCGAGTTGAGGATCGCTTCCGCCTGGATGGTGGAGGTTGCAGTGAGCACGTATCATGCTGCACTCTAACCTGGGTGACAGATTGAGACCCTGGCTCAAAACAAAACAAACAAACAAAATACATCTTTGTATGAATATACCAAAATATATTAACCCATTCTGCTACTGAATATATTTGGGTAGTCTCCAGATTGAAACAGTTATGAATAATGCTGTTTTAAATAATTGTGGATGCATATTCAGGAGTGGAATGGTTCACTTATTGGAGATAGATATTGATAGGTAGATGGATTTCATATATATATATACACACACACACACACATACATACACAAATATAAATTAGTTCTTTTGAAAACTGTCTGGCAGTATCTATCTATCATATGTCTATCTATCTATCTATCATCTATCATCTTTTAGAAAATACTGCCAAATAATTCTTCGAGCTATCATATCAATTTACCCTTCAATCAGCAAACATGCTCTACATCCTCCTCAACATTTATTATTGTCCGTAAGTCTTTTCAATTTTAGTCATTCTGGCAGATATGTTGCAGGGTCTCCATAATTTTTTTTAGCATTTTTCTGATGACTAGTGATAGGTATCTTTCTATATTCATATTGGTAATTTGGATATCTTCTGTGAAGTCTTTGCTTCATTTTTTATTGTGTTTTGTGTTTTTATCTAATTGGCTTAAATGAGTTTGTTATATTTCTCAGAAATATTTACATATAATATATGAATATTTATATATAATATGTAATATTTATAGAAATAATTATATAATATATAAGTAAATATAAATTACAAATATCTTTTCCATATAAAAGATATTTTTAAAACATATATATAACAAATATATTTCCCCAGTCTGTGGCTTGCATTGTCTTTTTGCTCTTTTCATGTTATCTTTTGATTAACAGAAGTTCTTAATTTAAATAAAGTCCAATTTTATCAACTTTTCCTTTCACGATTAGTGCTTTTTGCATCCTGTTTATGAAACATTGTCTGCCCCAATATCATAAGATATTGTCCTATGTTTTCTTCTACAGCTTCATTGTTTTTCTTTTAACATTTAGGTTTATGATATATTTTGATTTTATTTTTGGTGTGGTATAAGAAAGAAATTAGAGATCTTTTTTCCAACCTTGTATCCAATTGATTTACTGCCAATTTATGAAGAGACCATTCTTCTCCTATTAATTTGTTTTGAATCAAGTAACTGTAAATGTGTAGGTCTGTTTCTGGGCTTTGTATTCTGCTCCATTTGTCTATTTGTCTGTCCTTGCAGTGATATCACAGTGCCCTAAATATTCCAGGTTTATAACATGTCTTGATATTTGGTAGTGTATGTCCTATGGTTTTGTTATTCATGAAAGTTACCTAAGCTTTTCTAGTCATCTTCATATGGAATTTAAAAGTAGCATATCAATTCTAAAAATTAAGAATAAAACCCACTTAAGTTAAATTGTGTTCTATTTACACTGAACTGAAAAACATTGAGTCTTTGAGTCAATGAATATGAATATTCCCCCATTTATGTAGGTCTTCATAATACTTTATTATTCTCAATGTATACATCTGTAAATCTTTCTTTAGATTTATTGCCAGTTATTTACTGGCTTTGCATCCTATTTAACACATGTGTATAAATGCAAATAAATATATAAAAGTCAAAATATATAGAAATCAAATTAGTTTTTGTATGTTGACTTTGAATTCAGCAACTTGGTAAATTTACTTAATAATCAATGTGCGGATTGTCTAAGATTTTCTATTTACACAACTGTATCTTCTACAATGTAATAATGTTATTTATTGTTTTTCAATAAGAATATCTTTTATTGACTTTTTAAATAAAGATACTAATAACTTTATTATAGTGTTGAATAGAAATTTTGATAGTGAATATCTTTGTGTTTTCTTAATTTCAGTGAAATATTGATGGAAATTTCAGCATTGACTAGGGTATTAGTTACAAAGCTTTTGCAGATTTCTCTTATCATATTTTAAAATTTCCCTTTTATTCCTAGTTTGCTGAGAATTTCCATTATCTGGTGTTGAACTTTATCAAACTGTTTGAATTTTATTCAAGTTCACCTTAAAGATTAGTGACCCTTAGCCTTGGCTCTACATTAGAATCACCCAGAGAATTTGTATCAGTCTGGGTTCAATCAGGAGACAAAAATCACAGTAGTTTGTGTAGTCAAAAATCAGTGTAAAAATTAACAGAGAATTGGAGCTGAGATAGAGCGCACAAAGAAGAGAGGCTACCTCTTTCCAATCTGACACCCAGACCTCATTGAAGAGGGCATAGCTGGGTCACTGGATGGCAGGGAATTTCACTGAGGTGGCACACTAGCAGAACTCATTGGGAAATTTCTTCTGAAGTGCCAAAGGAAGCTATGCAGAAGAAGGAACAATATTTCAGAGGTGATTGCCAAACTGCCCAACGGTTATCCACCAGAAGATGCCTAGTCAAGGCACTCTACTACAAAGCCACCTGAAGCTGGTGGTGGCCTGGGGAAAAACAGTCATGGAAACCATGTCCACTAGTGGCACTCCCTTCTCTGACAGCAGAGAAGTTGTGAAGCCACTTGAGGGTTGTACCAGTAGAAATTACCCACAAGAAGGCACCATGGACTGCTGGCCACCAGGCACTGAAAAAAGCAACGAATATGCCCCAAGAAGCTAATGAGAGCAGCACACTAGATCCAGGAAGGGAATCTCTCTTTTTCTGCATGGTCCCTCCAGCACCCTCTATGTAAAGCTTAATATCATGCTTGTTGCACATGAAAAATACATAATGTATCCAGATCCCTAATTGCAAAGCAGTTTTAAAAAAGGAAGGATTGGAGATGAGATGCAATAAATTGATTAATAGCATAGAGCTCAGAACTTTTTATCACATACTTCCCCAGCTTTTATTCTTCTCTGTTTTCCCTGCCCTATGGCCTTCAGTTGTATTTTATATGATTACTTTCCAATTTAACTACCCACACTCAGGTCCTTGGTTCAGAGTTGCTCTCAGAGAATGCCCAAAGTAAGATAATGATCTACATGTGAGGTTTCTTCTGGCAATATTTCATGTTCCAATGAATAAAATACTACAGCTATATTGAATTAAAACATTGGTCTATATCAGAATCCATCATTATCAGATATCAAATATTATTTATTAAAATATCATTATTTGGCTTGGCTCACATTCTCTCTCTTACCTGCTGCCTTTTGCCTTCCATCATGATCGTGAGGCCTCCCCAGCCATGTGGAACTGTGAGTCCAATAAACTTTTTTTATATATAAATTACCCAGTCACAGGTATGTCTTTATTGGCAGTGTGAGCATAGACAAATACAGTAAATTGGTACTGGTAGAGTGGGGCACTGCTGTAAAGATACCTGAAAATGTGGAAGCAACTTTGGAGCTGAGTAAAGAGCAGAGGTTGGATCAGTTGGGAGGGCTCAGAAGAAGCAGGAAAATGTGGGAAAGTTTGGAACTTCCTAGAGACTGTTTGAATGGCTTTAACCAAAATGCGATAATGATATGGACAATGAAATCTAGGCTGAGGGGATCTCAGATGGAGATGACGAACTTGTTGGGAACTGCAGTAAAGGTGACTCTTGTTATGTTTTAGCAAAGAGACTGGCAATATTTTGCCCTGGCCCTAGAGATGTGTGAAACTTTGAACTTGAGAGAGATAATTTATGGTATCTGGCAGAAGAAATTTCTAAGCAGCAAAGCATTCAAGATGTGACTTGAGTGCTGTTAAAAGCATTCAGTTTTAAAAGGGAAACAATAAAAGTTTGGAAAATTTGCAGCCCAACAATGCGATAGAAAAGAAAAATCCATTTTCTGGGAGAAATTCAAGCTGGTTACAGAAATTTACATAAGTAATGAGGAGCCATATGTTAATTGCTGAGACAATGGGGAAAATGTCTCCAGGGCATGTCAGAGATCTCTGTAACAGCCCCTACCATCACAGGCCTGGAGACCTGGGAGGAAAAAGTGGTTTTGTGGGCCAGGGATTCTCTGCTCCATGCAGCCTAGGGACTTGGTGCCCTGCATCCCAGCCACTCCAGCTTTGGCTAAAAGGGCCCAAGGTACAGCTTGAACTGTGGCTTGGCAGGCTGCAAACCCCAAGCCTTGGCAGCTTCCATGTGGTGTTGAGCCTGTGGGTGCACAGAAATTAAGAATTAAAGTTTGGGAACCTCCACCTAGATTTCAGCGGATGTATGGAAAAGGCTAGATGTCCAGGCAGAAGTCTGCTATGGGGCGGGGACCTCATGGAGAACCCCTGCTAGGGCAGCGTGGAAGAGAAGGGTGAAGTTGAAGCTCCCACACAGAGTCCGCACTGGGGCACTGCCTAGTGGAGCTGTGAGAAGAAGGCCACCGTCCTCCAGACCCAGAATGTCAGATCCACTGACAGCTTGCACTCTGTGCCTGGAAAATCCTCAATCAATGCCATCTCATGAAACCAGCTGCGAATTGGGTCATACCCCACAAAGCCACAAGAGCAGAATTGCCCAATGCTGTGGGTATCCACCTTTTGCATCAGCATGACCTGGATGTGGACATGGAGTCACATGAGATTATTTTGGAGCTTTAAGATTTGACTACCCCCCTGGATTTGGACTTGCATGAGGCCTTTAGCACCCTTATTTTGGCCAATTTCTTCTGTCTGGAACAGGTGTATTTACCCAATGCCTGTACCCCCATTGTATCTAGAAAGTAACTAACTTGCTTTTGATTTTACAGGCTCATAGGCAGAAGGGACTTGCCTGTCTCAGATGAGACTTTGGACTGTGGACTTTTGAGTTAATGCTGAAATGAATTAAGACTTCAGGGACTGTTGGGAAGGCATGATTGTTTTTGAAACATGAGGACATGACATTTGGGAGGATCCAGGGGTGGAATGGTATGGTTTGGTTCTGTGTCACCCCTGCAAATCTCATTTTTAATTGTAGCTCTCCTAATTCCCATGTGTTATGGGAGGGACCTGGTGGGCAATAAATGAATCACAGGGGCAGTTTCCCGTGTACTGTTATCGTGGGAGTGAATAAGTCTCATGAGATCTGATGGCTTTATAAGGGGAAACTCCTTTTGCTTGGCTCTCATCTTCTTTCTTGCCTGCCACCATGTAAGATGTGCCTTTTACCTTCCACCATGATTGTGAGGCCTCCCCTGCCACATGGAACTGTGAATTCGTTAAACCTCTTTTTTTTATTTAATAAATTACCCAGTCTCAGGTATGTCTTTAACAGCAGTGTGAGAACAGACTAGTACAAGTTTCTTCCACAGTTTTCCTCATCTCAGTTAATGAAATATCCATTTATCAGTTGCTGAAGCCAAAGATATGGTGTCAATTTTGTCACCTCTACTTCTCTCATGTCTCAAATGCAATCTAACAGAACATTATAATTTCATCCTACAGGTGCTACTTTCAAAACATTTCCATAGCTTGATAGCTTCTCATCATTTTCATTGCCAATACCCTGGTCCAAACTATCATTACCTCTTTCTTCGTGTATAGGATGCTGTGATGTATGACACAAATATCCCTTTATGCCTGGAAGACTAACTTCCCCTCCTCAGGGAGTACTCTACTTCTGGTAGACAGCAACTCAGTGGCTATCCCTCTCTGGAAATTGCCTCCACTACAAAAGCCTATTTTATCCAAGGTTACATTATCTTCTTGGGACATTCCACATCCAATGACTAGTCCACATTAGGGGATAAAGGGCAAATCTTCTAACCTAGTGCAGTCTGCTTGCCATTCCAGCTTTATCACTCCCACTAGGGTGGCTGAGAACTTTTAGGACATTTTATCTCAACCCAACTTCTCCCATCACCTGATTCTGCTTTCTTCCCTTCCCTGCCATGGCTATCAGTTCCAGGGTCTAACTTATACTTACATTAATCTCAGTCTCAGAGTCTACTTCCCTAGGATCCTAATTCAACATCAGGACTATTGCAGAGGTCTTCAAACAGGCCTTCCTGTTTCTACCCTTTCTCCCCTTAGTTCTCAACACAGCATCCAAAGCAAGTCTCCTAAAATCTAACTTTGATTATGTCCCTTCTCTACATAAAACTCTCCTATGCATCAACATCTCATGACCCTCTGAGATCTGAGATCTGGACCCCTGCCATTTCTCTGATCTTTTTATCCCTCGGTTTTCTTCATTATGCTTCAGTTACACTGCCCTCTCTGCTGTTGCTTAAATATGTTAGGCATCTTTTATCTGCTTCTTGCTGTTTTGTCTTCCTAGAATGCTCTCTTGTCATATATCAACATGGCAGTTTCTTATGCTTTCATCATGTCTTTAGTCATCTATTCAATGGAGTCTTCGGTCAACACGTTTTATCTTCCTACCCTCTTAATTCTTACCTTTGTCACATACAATTCGATGCTATAATTCTACTTCTTTACCTTATCATCTACTCCTCCAACTAGAATGCAAACTCCATGAGTGCAGAAATCTCTGTTTTGTTTATTACTACATTTCCAAAACCTAGAATAGTGCCTGGAAAGTCATGATTATTCAATTAAATATTTAGCAATGAATAAATAAAACCTCTATCAAACTCAATTGTTAATTGATTAAATTACAAATAGAACTAATAATGTATGTCCTAGGATATTTTCTTTCAAAGAGCAAATAAGTAAATGTAATATACTTTGTAAAATGAATTAGAGAGAAGAAGAGTCAGGGAAACTAGTTAAAACACTCAGCTTGTGTAAATGTGAAGTAATACAGATTTGGAAGTAAGACTCTGCAGTATGATTAGAATAGAAGGGGAAAACTTTGTTTTACTACGGGAGATGATGAGAATGTATGAAACAAAAAGTCATAAATAGGACCAAGATAACTTAGTTACCAGGGATTTCTGAGGACAAAAAAATAAAAAAGGTTGTTTTATTCCAACAGGCATTTAAAGTTGTAGAGCTGAAACCAAGGAAAGATGTACACTACAGATAAGTTGAACATTGCTTACAATGGGATACAAGATGAAAGCTTGAAAAAGAAGAGTTTTTCAGGAATCAGAATATTGAATTAGAAAAAGGTAAGACCAATCCTGAGCCTGGTGATATACTCAAATTTTTAGGAGGAAAGAAGGAAAGGACAAATGGGAAGTAGGTAAGGCCCATCTAGGAGGTAGGTAGAAACGGAAACACTGCAGTATCAAAAAGTTGAGAGAATAGTTTAAGAAAGTCGAACTCAACAGTGATGAAAGCTTTAAGTAGGTCATAAAAAATAAGGCCTAAGAAAGCTAGTTGAATTTCTCAACTGGATGATCATAATATTTAAATTATTAAGTCATATAAGAGGAATGTAATTCTGTCATCATA
Organism: Papio anubis; assembly: GCF_008728515.1. Lineage (NCBI taxonomy): Eukaryota > Metazoa > Chordata > Mammalia > Primates > Cercopithecidae > Papio > Papio anubis. Next base: position 138,325,526 of record NC_044981.1, on the reverse strand, counting down.
TGTATTTTAATCTGAGGTCTGTTTTCTTTGCATTGCATTTAAAAATATACATAAATTTATAACACACTAGTTTATTAACACTTTATAGGAAATGGTATGCTTTGTTACTGTACTAACAATTTGGCAATTAATAAATTGCCCATTTTAGAGAAGATGATGAAACCTACCCCTTTGCAACAGTCCTAAGTAAAATCTATTAAATTATTTCAGGGTTTACATCTTGATTCCATACACAGTCTTTCTTGCAACTACTTGACACTGCCATTATAGCTTGAAAGCAGCCATAGACATCATTAGAATGATGGATGTGGCTGTGTTTCAATAAAATTTATTTACAAAAACAGACAACTGACTAGACTGAGCCCATAGGTTGCAGTTTGTCAACTCCTAAGATAGACTAAAACTATGCCAAAAGTGAAAACAATGGTCCTGTGATGTTGTCTATATTGAGATAGAAGCACAATTTTTTTTTGTAAACATCGTCTTTTGGAAACATCCTCTTTTATTGTCTCCTAAAGTCTCTGATTGTTGCATATTTTATTTTAAATCCAAGCATGTACTGAAGTCTCAAAAATTAAGAGTTCAAATGAACAGGCAGAGAAAAATACATACGGTGACCCTCAGATCAAACAGCTTTCATATATTCATTAATTTATCTTAAACATCTTTATGGATTGCCAGTGCCAGTAATGCATAAAGAGCTGTGCTGGGTACTATAAGAAACACAAAGATGGGTAATATTCAGTCCCTTTCGTCAGGAAGTTAAGAACCCAGTAGAAAAAATAATACATTCTTACATATACAGAATGTTAGATACACATAGAAATGTGTCACAGAAGAAATAAAAATACATTTTTCTAGATGAGGGAGAAATTACTCTTAGCTGGCTTGAGGAAATGTGGAAGTTCAGGAGAGAGATCACAGCCCCTTTCCTGAAGGAAATAACATTACGTTGGTATGAAAGTAACTGCTTTTTTTGCCATTGAAAGTAATAGCAAAAACCGTAATTACTTTTTGCACCTCATATATGAGACATGTCTCATAGACTTGGATAAGTAAAAATCTAAAAGATAACACCAAGGGAAAGGACGTAAAAAACAAAGAGTACAACATAAATAAAATCCCAGTAATAAAACAATAAAACTATGTGAAACAAAAATGAATAATTACTTTTTATAAAAATATAAAGTATTGTGCTAAATGTAGATAAGGCCAGAGAGTTAAATGGGAGCAAGACATTACTGGGACTTAAAAGGAACTGGAACAGAATGAATCCAGGTTTGGGCAGGTAGAAGCTCATACAGTGTTTTAAGCCCTACCGAAGAAAAAGAATATATATAAAATTACACATAAAACCAAATATGTATTCAGAATGAGAAAAGAAGTTACAACAAATCAAAAAGTTTTAAAAGTAGACAAATGCTACAAAAATCGCAAGATCCAGAATCGATCTTAATGCTTGGTATGTTACTATCCGAAATACCCCATTGACCATTGACTGGCTACACTCTTCAATCACATCTCCATATGACAAAGACGATAACTCAGCCAACTTTCCTCTAGCACAGCTGACTGAAATGCTTTATTGATAGTATATAAAAGTGTCTTTCAGCTTCACGAAACATTGTTCATGATGGTAAATTTTTAGGAATACTGTCAAATTTAGGAAAGTGTTTACACTGTGAGATTTCAGGGCATTTCAAATTATCTTGCTCAATGACTAATTGTAAATATTTCTTAAATTGATAAAAATTTGTCATTAATGTCCTCATATAGTGGCATATCATTCATTTTATGCTATCTTTCTTGAGGGAAGTAATATGTGTCAAGAATTTAAATCTTTTCCCAGTGTGTTCAGATGATTCATGCCTCATGGGTAATCAGGTTATTAAACAGTTCAGGAACCTATTCATTATTTCTATTAGTAGACCATGTGTCTTCTTTTCAAGGAACTTAAAGGGAAGCAATCTCATCAGATGAGGAAACCTGAGGTGTGGCGATATCTATGGACCACTAAGATAATACTTCGAAAAATTCTAATTATGAATTATGTATTTCTACAGTTTGGGAACCTCATTACTTATTTCAATTATCAAAGGTACTAGTGGAAATAGTTAAATTATTTTGAATGTTCAAAAATATATAACCAAAGAAAGCACCATCTTAGGAGATAATAAAATTAATAATTCCTCCTGATGAAACAGAATTTATTATGATACATTTCTAGTGCCATCTAGTGTTTAAAAGAGTATATATGAATTTCTCAAAGACTATAGACAAAATAAGTAAACAATTTAGTTTTATCAACATACATCCTTTGATTCTACATCTCAGTGATGTCATCTAAGATTCTATATTGAAAATTGACAACAAAATAACTAATTTTAAGTCCTCAGAGCTTTTAGAAATTAATCAAATTATTATGCAATAAAAGGAATTAATTCTGTCACTATGCTGAAAAAAGACAAGTCAGGACTTCAAGCCACTGTAAGACAAAGAGACTAGTTCTCAGTGAAATGTCCAATCAGGTAGACATTTTTCGTAGAGTCTTAGGTCAAGAAGAATATGTTTGGTTAAATCAAGTTGAATTTAAGCTGTGTAAGTCATATCTTTTTAAACAATAATTTATGACTAACTTTATAGCTCTACTAAAGGCAAAAGGTTTTATTTAACAAATCAGTCAACTAACTGTTGCTCTCACCAAATTCAGATATTTAAGTATCTCAATTTAATCAAAATAACATAGCTTGCTTGATTTTACTATTTGTATCCTATAAAAACAATATTACATTAACAAACAAAAGCTTATCTAACCATTTTTATCATTTAATAAAACCTTTTATTGTTATGTGCCAAACTTAAAACTAGAAATTAAAAATATATTCTGCAAATTCAACATGAGAAATAGGCAACGGACTTGTTTTCTTTATTCTCCTTTATTTACTATTAATTCATTGACAATATAAAACAGCTGATTTACATGTCATTAAACTCATATTGCTCTTCTATTCAGAGGTTTTAGACTGAGAAACAAAGTCAAAACAAATTACAGATTCAAAAAACAGATGCATACTTCAAATATCATAAGATCAAGAAAATATCATAATGTTTGTTTTTAACCGAGGTTTACTTTTGAAAACAGAGTAACAAACCACTCCCTTCAACTCACATAGGCATTTGTAACAACGCAGCAATGCCACACAAAGATTACTCTCACTTCACACTGATGAAATGAATGGTCCATTTTATATGTCAACCTGACTGGGCTAAGGAATGCCCAGACAGTTGGCAAAATATGATTTCTGGGTGTGTCTGTGAGGGTATTTCTGGAAGAGATTAGAATATTAATCAGTAGATTATTAAAGAAGATTACCCTCATCAATGTGGGTCAGCATCATACAATTCACTGAGTGCTCAAATAGCACAAAAAGGCAGAAGAAGGGTGAATTTGCCTGTTGCTGCAGCTGGGACATCCATCTTCTCCTGTCCGGAGTACATTGGTGCTCCTGTTTCTGGAGCCTTTAGGCTTGAACTGGAATTACACCACCAGCTTTCCTGGGCCTCCAGCTTACTGATGGCAGGTCCTGGGACTTCTCAGCCTCCATAGTTGTGTGAGCCAATTCTTCAAAATAAATATCTTTCTATATGTCTATACATATACTACTCACGCTGTTTCTTTGGAAAACCCTGACCAATACAATTGGTGCTTCTACACACAGGTGGATGCACAATGTTCAGTCCTCTGGAGACTCATCCACACAGGCACCACCTCTCAGTTGCCCTGTTTCTGCAGGGACAATGTTAATTACACTCAGACTGGTCAGTCTAGTCCAGGCTTACATGGGCCAGTAGCACTGTGCCAGGAATTATAGGACTACTTTTCTAGGACTATGTTCCAGGACTACCAGGAAGTCATGGAAGTGTTTGATAAGTTCATTCAAGAAGTTTTCAATCAATAGTTTGGCAGTACTGAGCTCCAGTCAACCCCAGAGGAGGAGAACAGGGGGTGCAAGGCGGAGAAGTCGTGCTTGGCTAGGCAGTCCCTGATTAAAACTGCTAGCAACAGCGGCAGTAGGGGTGTGTGAGTGTATGTGAGGAACTGTGTATGTGAAGTGACAAGCAATGCAGATAAGCCTCTCTAATAGCCCAATGGAGTATATTTTGCTGTGAGTCCATCTTTGATCCATAAGCACACATCTTATCTCTCACGTGGCAGGCTCTCAACTACTTTGCTATGCCTGCTAGATACTAAATAAAAATACTCTGAATGATATCTCCCTTTTTAAAAAAACGCAACTGCAAATGAGAAACATTTTCTGTATCTAGAGAGGAAGCAATTTTTACCTTGTTAGTTTCTGATTAATGCAGTTGATATTAAATTCCACCTGCTGATTAGAGTTGCAATGTTAAAAAAGCTCCCAGAAATGTTCTTGAATTATTCATCTTTAACCCTAAAATGTATTCTGGTTACAATAGTGGATAGTTAAATCTGGGCTGACAATTCTTACTTATAATCAATTGGAACACTAGTCCTCAAGCTGAATATAGAAACGACAAACAAGAAAGAGTCAACAAATTTGACCTGTCATTGTGTTTGCTCATTATTTTTTCCTTTAAACAACCCATTACAAATTGCTTCAAATGTGATATAATCTTATAACATTACAAAAAGTTTTATCATTGGAACATTTTTAAACTGAATTTTTTTTATTTTTCAAAAAATAAATTTATAGGAAAGCCACATATGAATTATATATTTTATTGTAAGAATATTTTTATTTAATCCATTCATTCTATCCTTTTTTCCACATAAAATTGCAATTAGGCAGTCTCAGGCACATGAAAACAAATTATTTTAACCACCTAAGAAGTTCCGATCACAACTACCTTCATTTGATTCTTTCCAATATTTCACAACGTTCTCTCTACAGAAATTCTATCTAACTAATAAGTGTTTATTTTTCATCCTTGGGTATTTCTGTTAAATACCCAAGCCAATTTATAAGGTCCTGTGTTCAAAGAAAATCAATATTAGTGCATTCCTTTTCACATATGTATGAAAAACAAGTTTTAAGATGCCTTATGAAGCTTTCCTCTGTAAGATAAATAATTGTTTCTTTTTTTTTTTTTTTTTGGTAGGTCTTTACCCTAAACCCTCTAAGTCAAAATAGTTTATTTACTTAAAAATTCATTTGTTTGTTCTTTTATTTAATATTAAAATTCTTTCTTGATTCCAAAAAAGCTGGAAGCATTTTACAGATTTAAAGGACAATTTTTTTTTCAGAATAAACACAAAGGGAAGCAAAGATCAGTAAAAATGTTTAAAGAGTGTCATAAGAAAAGGAGCAAACGCCTTAAGATATGAGACAGTTAATCTTTTATTATGCAATCCTGGATAAGCCAGTTTCAGTTTTCGAATTTCTAAGAGTCCCACAATGGTGAAAATCCTTAAGCCACTTACCAGAGCTTTATGCTAATCATACCACACAGATTCTCAATGTTCTCTTGCCCACACTAGCTCAGGTGACATTTTATGGACCAAGTGAGCAAGAGGAGATGAGCCAAAATGGTCTGAGGAGCAAATCAGACCAGCCCAATGCGGGCAGTGAGCCTGGCTGGGAGAGCTGGAAACAACAAAGTCACATCGTGATCTGGAGAGACAGCCTTCTCTGTAGGTTCCACTTTAAGCTGTACCCCTTCCAGTCTGACCATTCTCAGCACCTCTGCCTCCATCACACTGACCCAAGACACTAGCTTTCACCTTTCCTGTGTCACCACAGTAGTTTCCCAACTAGCTTTCCTGCTTCTACTCTTGGCCTCATGTATTACAATAATAGATATATAGTAGATATTGGCCCCATCTATTGCCTATCAATTATTATAATTATATATATTTAATATATTATCATTATCTATAATATATTTAATATCTATTATAATTATCTATTACCCAACTATCTAGAATAATTAAATATATTATATACTAAATTATATATTTTAATTTATATATAATAATTATAATATATTAAATATATAATACATTTAATATAATAATCAGTAGCCAATAGGTGGGGCCACTTGTCTACTATATATCTATTATTATAATACATGGGGCCAACAGTAGAAGCAGGAAAGCTAGTTAGGAGACTACTATAGTAGCACAAGAAAGGTAAAAACTAGTGCCTTGGGTCAGTGTGATGGGGCAGAGATGCTGAGAATAGTCAGATTGGAAGGGGTACAGCTTATCAAATATATTTTTATATATTTACAATCTTTTTATATAATTACAATAAATATATGATAATATATTTACAGTTTATCACATATAACTATCAAATATAATTATCAAATATACATTATATATGATTAAATATTAATATATATTATATTATATAATTAAATGTATTATATTTCCTGATTCCACTCTTGGCCCCATCTATTATAATAATATATATGATAGATAGTTCTTCACATAGCAGCCAGAAGAATCCACTTAAAATGTAACTTGGATCATATCACTCTCCTCCCCAAAACTCTTTGACAGCTTTCTATTACACCCAGAATAAAATCAACCTCGTTTACTATGACTGAAAGGACCTACTGTGAGCTAGCTCCAGGATATATATATTAGGCCTCATTTACTACCACATTCTCTCCGGTCATACTGACTCCCTTGATCTTTCTCAAATACATCAAGAACACTCTCACTTCAGATTCTTATGGTTGCTGTCTTCTTTGCCTCAAACATTCTTTCTTCAGATATTTGCTTGCTGATACTCTCACTTCAATCAAGTCTTCTAATCAAACATCTCAAAGATGTCTTCCATGACCATGCCATCTAAAATGACTGCTGCCTGTCACTCTTAGTACCACACCTGCCTTTCGCTTTCTCTTCATAGCACTTATAATTATCATTTATTTGTATGAGAATTGACTGTCTCCACCGCTAGAATGTAAGATCCATGTGGACAGAAACATTGATATTTTTAACAGTGTCCTTCACTTAGAACAGTAACTGGTACATATGGTGCTCACTATATACTTATTGGATAAAGAAATGATTAAGTAAGAAACTCTTGATATGACAGAGATGAATTTAAGGAAGTCTAGAGTTTCCAGTTCTTAAGGTGGTATTGAACTACAAAAAGCGTATTTGATATTGCCTAAAGAAAACTGTTGATCTCCTGACATCACAAACTGATGTTCACATTTGGATGTTTGAAAGGTACCTAAAACTCAAATCCATGCTTGATCTTACCCCAAAACCAGTGTTTCCAGGTTCTAGGTTACCAATTTCTGACAGTTTTATGTTCTGACCATGTTCAAGGTACCCTATTTATCTCCATCTCTCTAATCACTTCTCAGGTCTAAGTTACAAAAAGGTCCATCACACTCAGCTGTTCACATGACATCCATTCTCATCTACCCCCAGTCTACACTCCACTGTCATCAAAGTGATACCTTTAAAATGTGAATCAGGTTATCCCCACATTCACCACCACATCCCACACACATACATACAGTCACTTCCACCTAAAGTGCTTCAAGGCTTCCCAGTTCTTTTATAACAAAGGCAAAATTCTTAACACTGTCTCCAAGGCCTTGCATGGCCTGGCCCTGTCGACCTCACAAACACTATCTTGCCTTCTATGCTGGTTCTCTGCTTTCAAGGCATACAGTCCCTCACTCTCCTCACACAGAGCTTACAGTCCACTTTCCTTCTATGAGAATGCCCTTCCTCCTTGTCCCTTCTCACTCCCTCCTTCTTGGCTCAGTTGATTTCTACTCATTCCTTAGAATGAGTGGATTTTATTTCACAAAAATGGCCACAACAACACTTTTGTTCCATATGAGCGTCCCCAGAACCTTGACTCACTCCTATAAAGAGGTGGATTCTATTTTCTCTTCCCCTTTAAGCTGGCCATAACTTTGTAACCACCTTCAGAACAAAACAGTAGAAGCAACACCATGATACAACTTCTGTCTGCCTCTTTCTCTCTCAGAATTCTCATACATGGAACCCAGCAATGAGAAAGTCCAGGCCTCATGGAGAGGCCCCGTGTGTGCTGTAGTCAAGATCACCCTGCCAAGGTCCTTGCCAGTAGTCAGGTGGATGACTAAGCTCTCAGACGACTCCAGCTCCCAGCTATAGAATCTCTTCCTTTCCCTGCACCCTCCAACCAGGTCTCTAAATCTTCCATTCGAGACCCAGATATCATGAAGCAGAGATAAAAATTCTCTCTGTGTCCTGAACAAATTCCTGATCCAGAGAATTTTTTAGCATAAATTTTGTTTTCTGCCACCGACTTAGGCCAATTTGTTACCAAGCGGTAAATAACTGAAAGAGATCTCACTCAAAGTCCCCATCCTAAAGGGAGCTTCCTCTAGCTAAGACAGAATCCTCTTCCAGAGCTCCACAGACCTCTTTCACAGAAACGTTTTATGTTTATTTGTGTGATTACTTAGCTTTGAATTCTCAAGTATGTCGGATCTATCTTTTTTTCTCTCTGGTTTCTGTCTATTCTTCAAGTCAGATAAAATCAAAACTGAGTTTATTATTTTAATGTTAGTGATGGCCTAGATGACCAATTGCCCAGGCTTTATGAATCTCCTCTGGCCAAACTTCTACTCTTAATTTGCTATTTCTCTATCTTCATTACATATTTGCAATATTTACTTTTCTCACTGAGTGACTCCGGGTAAAAATTATAAATACTATTTATGCTAACATACTATATAATTTTATTACCTCACATAGGTTTACAAATATTTTCCAAACCTTCAACTATCTGAAAGTTAAAACAGTTGGTGCTGTCTTGCTTCTTATCTTCTCCAAAATTTTATATCTGCTGTTATTTTGATTATGTTACAAAGTATTAGGTCTGATTACATCTATTCTATGCATCATAAATATTCATAATATAGTAAAAACATAGACAATAGACAATAAACACTAGACACTAGAGTCAGAAATGCCTACATATAAATCCTGTCTCGGCTAGTCGATATATCTGTGATCTTGGCTGGAGAAACTTCCTTTTTCTAAGACACTTTAACTTCAGAAGAAACAAGTCTAGAAGTTAATGACATCTTCCAAGTTTATAAGGTAATTGTGAGAAAATGCCCAGTAAAAAATGGTTTATTAACATGTGATAAGTAATCAGCTTATCATGAGTGGCATACGCATACATGCTTTGAATGTTGCATTATGTGACCCAGAAAAAATGTAAAAGGACTGCACAGCTTTACAGTCCTTTATTTTGCAACTGTAAACAGTACTAGATAATATTGAGATAACTAAAACAAGTTGTTTTTGCACCAAAGACCTTCCCCAAAGTTAATTTTTTAGTCATACATTTTTAAAGATCCATACAGAAAGTTAAATGTGCAAATTGGAGTTATCTCTCAAATTCATCTTCTTGGTGGATTCCAATCCATATCAATACTGAAAACACACTTCTGCTACATTTGCTGTCTAAAAGAGTTCAAGGGCTTGGAGGCAGGTAGCTTTTTGAGGAGCTGATCTTGGAGAGTAGGGAAGGGACAAAAGCTGTAGGCAGTTGGGACTTGATGATTCTTATGATAATCTTCTGAGAATCTCTCTCCAAATTGCCACATGCAGAATTGGAAACTGAAGAATTCATCCACTGGTTCCTGTCACTGATTTCTGGATGAGCATTGTCCCTGGGGGTTCTAATTCCCCTTGCACTTTTGAACTGCACTGAACTCATGGGCCATGTAGGTTACCCTGGCATTGGAGGATACCCTGAAAGCTGAAAGGTACGCAGCATATTAAGATGGAACAGCTTCCAGCACAAGTTGAGTCCGAGCTCACACAGAACTGCCCGTAGGCAATGACTGAAACTCTCAGGTAGACCAAAGAGATGTGGTGAGGGGCAGCAAAGGCCTCTGCTATAATACACTCCTTACACTCCTCAGATCTGCCCATGCACCATACAGAGTCCACTCTGTCATAGATTCCTTAAAAGGTTGCTGGTCACAATCTGACTATAAGTAATATTCATCATCTCCTTCCTCCCTAGCCCCTTCCGGATTTCCCTCACATCTCCCTCATCTTTAGCTCATATAAGGTGCTTGTTTGTCAGGATGACCCAGATCTTCGCTACTGAGGAGTCTATGCCCTTGGCTGTTTGGTCTTTGCCAGGACTTGGTTGCTGCAACTGCCCATGATTGTTATCAGCAGACCTGGAATTATGAAGAGACACTCCAGGGAATCCCTCAAAATCTAGACATAAGCCTTCCTTCTTCCATTATGTAACTGACTCTATTGCTTCTGGAAATAGAATTGGGTTAATTACCCTTTCTAGTATGGTAGTCCTTTCTTTGCCTGCTGGTCCTTTGGCATGAGAATCTCTAAGTGACCAAATGGCAGTATATAGTTTCAGGTTCAATGGACCACGCAGGGTTTCCCTTACTGGAAACATACTTCATTGTCCATCCTCCAGAAACTAGGATCTTCAACCTAGCAGAGCCTGCAGAAAGGAGAATGAAGTCTGTACGTAAGTCACTCAGAGTAATGAGGAGAACATCACTTTTGTGTATTAGTCCATTTTCATGCTGCTGATACAGACATACCCAAGACTGAGCAATTTACAAAAGAGAGATGTTTATTGGCCTCACAGTTCCATGTCACTGGAGAGGCCTCACAATCATGGCAGAAGGTGAGAGGCACATTTCACATGGCAGCAGACAAGAGAAGAGAATGAGGAGGAAGCAAAAGCAGAAACCCCTTAAAAAACCATCAGATCTATGAGACATATTTACTACCAAGAGAACAGTATGGGGAAAACCACCCCCATGATTCAATTATCTCCCACCAGGTCCCTCCCATAACATGTGGGAGTACAATTCAAGATGAGATTTGGGTGGGGACACAGAGTCAAACCACATCATTCTGCCCCTGGTCCCTCCCAAATCTCATGTCATCATATTTCAAAAACAATTATGTCTTCCAAAGAGTCCCCCAAAGTCTTTTTTTTTTTTTTTTTTAGACGGAGTCTCGCTCTGTCCCCCAGGCTGGAGTGCAGTGGCTGGATCTCAGCTCACTGCAAGCTCCGCCTCCTGGGTTCACGCCATTCTCCTGCCTCAGCCTCCCGAGTAGCTGGGACTACAGGTGCCCGCCACCTCGCCTGGCTAGTTTTTTGTATTTTTTTAGTAGAGACGGGGTTTCACCATGTTAGCCAGGATGGTCTCGATCTCCTGACCTCGTGATCCGCCCATCTTGGCCTCCCAAAGTGCTGGGATTACAGGCTTGAGCCACCGCGCCCGGCCCCCCCAAAGTCTTAACTCATTTCAGCATTAACTCAAAAGTCCACAGTCCAAAGTCTCATCCAAGACAAAGCAAGTCCGTTCCATCTATGAGCCTGTAAAATCAAAAGCAAGTTAGTTACTTCCTAGATACGATGGGGTAAACAGGCAAACTTCTGCCTGGGAAACCAGTTGTTTCCATATATCTGAAGTCTAGGCAGAGATTCCCAAACCCTAATTCTTGACTTCTGTTTACTTGCAGGCTCAGCACCACATGGAAGATGCCAAGGCTTGGGGCTTGCACCCTCTGAAGTCACAGCTTGAGCTCTATGTTGGTTGCTTTCAGCCACAGCCACAGCAGGAGCAGCTGAGATGCAGGGCACAAAGTCCCTAGACCTGGCCCAGGAAACCACTTTTCCCTCCTGGACCTCTGGGCCTGTGATGGCGGGGGCTGCTGGAACACCTCTGACAAGCCCTGGAGATATTTTCCCCATCATCTTGGGAATTAGCATTTGGTCTCACGTTACTTATACAAATTTCTGCAGCTGGCTTGAATTTTTCCTCAGAAAATTGGATTTTCTTTTCTATCACATTGTCAGGCTGCAAATTTTCTGAACTTTTATGCTCTACTTCCCTTGTAAAAAGGCATCCAAGTCACATCTTGATTGCTTTGTTGCTTAAACATTTTTTTCCGCCAGATACCCTAAATCATCTCTCTCAAGTTCAAAGTTTCACAAACCTCTATGGAAGGAGCAAAATGCTACCAGTCTCTTTGCTAAAACATAACAAGAGTCACCTTTCCTCCGGTTCCCAAGAAGATCCTCATCTCCATCTGAAACTACCTTGGCCTGGATTTCATTGTCCATATCTTTATCAGCATTTTGGTCAAAGCCATTCAACAAGTCTGTAGGAAGTTCCAAACTTTCCCACATTTCAATGTCTTCTTCTGAGCCCTCCAAACTGTTCCAACCTCTGCCTGTTACCCAGTTCCAAAGTCACTTCCATATTTTCGGGTGTCTTTTCAGCAGCACCCTACTCTACAGGTACCGATTTACTGTATTAGTTCATTTTCATGCTGCTAGTAAAGACATACCCAAGACTAGGCAATTTACAAAAGAGAGAGGTTTATTGAACTAACAGCTCCATGTTGCTGGGGAGGCCTCACAATCTTGGCGGAAGGTGAAAGGCACATATCACATGGCAGCAGACAAAAGAAGACAATAAGGAGGAAGCAAAAGCAGCAACCCCTTAAAAAACCCCTCAGATCTCATGAGACTTATTTAATACCATGAGAACGGTATGGGGGAAACCACCCCTTTAATTCAATTATCTCCCACCGGTTCCCACGCACAACACATGGGAATTACCAGAGTACAATTCAAGAAGAGATTTCAGTGGGGACGCAGAGCCAAACCATATCACTTAGTAAGTTAGGAATCGGGGACAGGAGGAGGGGAACATTCTTTGGCTAATCTTGAGCTGCAAGATTCCTAGAATTCTTATTTCAAATTTTAAAAAGTGGATAGTCACAAAGAGAAAAATCCCATATAATTCCACTTTTATAAAGTATGTCAAATTAATTGAGACAGAAAATGAAACGGTGTTTGCCAGGACCTGGGGAAAAGGAGATGGGGAAGTCATTGTTTGATGGGTTTAGAGTTTCAGTTTTGCAAGATAAAAAGAGTTCTGGAGATGGATGACAGTGATGACTGCATAACAAGATGAATGTATTTAATACCATTGAACTGCACACTTAAAATGATTAATATGGCAAATCTTATGTATATTTTACTCCAATAAAAACAATTATTGTAGGGGGAAACAACTGTATACTAGTCCCTGGCAAGGACCCTTATGGGGGCAGTTGAGAGCTTGCTAGAAAACATCAACCACTTTGGAGTTAAAAAACGTAAGTGTGGGCTGGGCACAGTGACTCACTTCTGTAATCCCAGCACTTTGGGAGGCCAAGGCGGGTGGATCATGAGGTAAGGAGTTCAAGACCATCCTGGCCAAAATGGTGAAACCCTGTCTTTACTAAAAATACAAATAAATAAATAAGCCAGGTGTGGTGACAAGCACCTGTAATCCCAGCTACTCGGGAGGCTGAGGCAGAGAATTGCTTAAACCCAGGAGGCGGAGGTTGCAGTGAGCCAAGATCGTGCCACACTGCACACCAGCCTGGGCAACAGAACAAGACTCTGTCTCAAAAAACAAACAAACAAAAAAAGCACATAAGTGTGAATCTTGTCTTCATTGCTTCTTAAGGAGTGGCCTTTGGCAAGTGATTTAACTATTTGATACACAGCTTTTTTTATTTGTAATATGGAAATAATAATGATATCTAACTCACAGTATCTTGTGAGAAATAAGATTTTGTAAGTAAATATTTTTATAAACTCTAAAGCTCAGTATACTTGGGAAGTATTTTTAGTATCAAAAATAATGATGACAAGAAATCCAGTTACAGGAAATTCTTGACTTCCTTCTAAGCTACACATTCTCAAATTATACATTGATGCCTTTTAATTGCCTTTCATATGTCAAATGTGAAATATCATTACCTCAAAATAATCATTTCCAGCATGAGAATCTGCTTTCTTCTATGACCAGCTTAGACTTCATGGTGCATAATTATGAAGTCTAAGCTGGTCATAGAAGAAAGCAGATTTTTCTGTTTTGCAAATGCCCTCTACTCCCAAGACTCTCGTTCTCATGTTTGTCATGAAAACTCTTCTTACCTAAGCCTGAGCAGCTAACTATGCTGAAGAGAACACATAACTAAGAAAGATTAGTTTAATGTCTAGAGATTCCCTGACACTGAGACCTCCTCTAAGGTCCCAGAAAAAAGACGTCAGTCTGTCTCATTCTCCAGACCCATTTCATGCCCTTTTCCTTTGAATTCACTTTTAGGGAGAAAATGATATTTTATGTCACTTAACCTTAAACAAACCACATCCTTCTATCATCTGATGTCTTTATCTGAGGAATGAACTTAACTTGGGGGTATGTCTTCTATTGTATGGAATTGTGATTGAGCTAGGCACTTACCATAGTGGCCATCAACCTATTAAGATGAGGAAACACTGATGATAAGTGTAGAATCTTGGCAGTAATGACTCTGACCTTAAAGAGGATATCCATAGATTTCCATCCTTCTCACAAACTCATGATTACTACCTTCTCAATCACCTCCACAGTGTTTTACAAAAACAAGCAAGCACTACATTTAAAAACAAGCCTATTCCTGCTGCGGTCTGGATGCTGTGTTCCTCCAAAGGTCAAGTTGAAACTTAATCCTCATTGTGATGGAATTAAGAGGATGGACTTTTTTGAGAAGTGATTAACTTATGAGGGCTCCACCCTCATGAATTAATGCCCTTTTAAAAGAGGCTTCAGAGAATGACCTGGCCCTTTGGTCCCTTCTGCCATGTAAGAACACGATGTTCATTTCCTTGGGAGGATGCAGTCAAAAAGCACCATATGGGAAGCAGAGAGTCAGCAGTTACTAGACCCTAAATCTGCCAGCACCTTGGACACTACACCACAGACTCCAGAACTGTGAGAAATAAATTTTTATGCTTTATAAATTACCTACTCTACAGTATTTTGCATAGCAGCAGAAAAGGATTAAGTCAAACACTTTCATCTTTTTTCTATCTTTGTTTTTGTTGAAATCTGCCTTTACTTAAGAATAGGGTACAAGGGTGTGTGTGTGTGTGTGTGTGAAGAAATGAGTGGAATATTATTTTCCCACCCCCCAAATAATCTTGTTCATACTCTCAGGTACCACAGCCTACCACCTTGAGACTACTGAGGAAATAGGAAAAAGGATACACAAGACAAGGGGAGAAGAAGAAGAAGGGTCTGTGGCACTAATGAGCACTCTAAGGAGAGCAGGGACAAAGTAAGACTCTAAACAGAGAGTGAGACTTCTCTCTCTCTCACTTCCTCTGATTTTAAGTGTATGAGTAACACCCAGACACACACACATGCAAAGAAAGCTAGGGTTACTGATAAAGGAGGAGGCCATGATGGAGCAGTGAATGGGTGACAGGGAAAGCAGAAAGAAACAAAAATATCTATTGGTCATTGCTTGGTGCCTCTTTTAGTTTTCTAGTGCTGCCGTAAGAAATAACCACGAGTTTAGCTCCTTAAAACAACACAAGTTTATTATCTCACGGTTCTGTAAGTCAGAAATCCTACGCTTGGATAGTTTCTCTGGGTCCCACAAGACTGAAATCAAGACATCCACAGGGCTGGACTCCTTTCTGGAATCTCTGAAGATGAATCTGATTCCACTTCGGCAGAATTGATTACATGCAGTTGTAGGACTGGGGCACTTGTTTTCTTGCTAGCTATAGGCCAGGGGTTGTTCTCAGCTTCAGGTTGAGAACAGGTTACTGCCCACGTTCCTTGGCTCACAGCAACATTGGACCAAGGCTTTCACATGCTTTGACTCCCTCTGACTTCCCCAACTGCCATATCTCTAATGTTTCTGCCTCCATTTTCTGCCTGTGAGGGCTCATATGATTACAGTGGGCCCAATTAGAGTCAGCTGATTAGTGACCTTAATCACATGTATAGAGACTTTCAGGACAATGTCTAGATTAATATTTGGTTGAATAACCAGGGGATGAAAATCTTGGATGGACAACTTTAGAAATCTGCCTACTGTAGGGTGAAGTGCCATGCTGACATAATAAATTCCATATATTACCATATTTAATTTTCCAAAAAATAGTATAACCAGGTGATAGGTACTGTTATCACTAAAAACAATAGCAACAACAAAAATCTTCCTATTGTTTGTTTCCAGCCAATGATAGCTATCAAGCTACTTTAAAACATCTCTAATAGGATTTTATTTTTAAAGTTATATATTTAAAAAATAACTTGCCAAAGAACATGTCTGTTGCATAAGCAAGGGACAAGTATAACTGAGGTTATTTTGGATCATTTTAAAGAAAATCTCAACCTGCCTTCTCTCTATGCTCATTTCCATAGTGTGACCAAAAATCCTAATGCTGAATTAGTGATCATGGCATTTCCATGGCAACATACCAGGGTGCCTCCAGCATAAGGCCTTCTTCTCTTAACTGCAGCATAAACAATTCACCTGATTATGGGCTATTAAAAAGCCACAGACAAGGACCTGTAAGTAGAAAAATAAAGGGAAGGTTCTGGTAATGTACATTGGAATACATTTTGGCAATCCCTAACAAGCAACATGAGAAAGAAGATACTGAGAAAATGGTAAAGAATTCTTCCAATTGGATTTTGCAAAAATTGGACAGGTTCTCAGCCAGTTGACTTTGTGGAAGTGCTTCTGCAAGATTTTAGAACAGTTTTTCTCTGTAGAAAGTGCTGATTTTAAAATATTTCTCTTTCTTTCTCCCTCATTATCCACACACACAAAAATTCTTTTCTCACTACATAGACACAAAAGTAAGAAAGTTTATGACATACTTTTGTTATGTATATATTATTTTAAGCCGAGAGAGAGAAGTAAAAGAATATATAATTTGGATTTTTTTTTTATATCAGAAACAAAGCCCAGGAAGAAAACAGCTTTTTAAAAACATCATTCACAATGTTTCTTTAAACCCAGCAAAATCCATACCACTGCCCTGGTAGGTGTCTTACAAATTGTGAGTAGATAAACTTTGAATTGAGCCTTTCCAGACAGACCCCTTACTGTTGTATGTATCCTTGTCTAGGCTGTCAACTAATGCAGAGATTTCTGTCTACCTTATCATTTTCTAAAATTCAAATACTCATGGGGAAAGACATGTTTTAAGTCACATTAAAATGAATGTGTTTTATCAAGTAGAGTATCTTACTCTCCAGCTGTTCAGAGCCCACCACTATCCTTAAGAAAAAGGGGGTAAAACTACTTCCCTTTAGGCACATCCTTCCTATATACCCCCTAGGCTGCCTTTTTATAAGTTCTTCCCCCAAGGGTGCTATTGTTATGCATTTCACATTTTGGCTTTAACCCATGCTGACCCTGTGTTCATATGTCATGTTTTGCCCGTGTAAAATGTTCCAGAAGATAAATTTGGAGGATTTATACATTTGATGATTCCACCATTGAAAGTTTTAATACAAAAGACTCTCTTGTCTCTGACAATGTCACCATTTTACCAGAATAATCATTTGCAAAATTATTATTCAACAAGGTTAACACCGTCATCTGACAGAGCCTTACAGGAAAAGCTTACACACACAAAAAAAATTACACAAAGAAAATACGGTCTGTCAATATCATAAGAGCCTTTTGATATGACCTGGTAAAGCATTGTATGGTGATCAATATACAAAGCAACCAATGCAGCCATTTAAAGCTGTTAGCATTCATAAGTAGTTGTGTCAACAAGACCTCTGTTTCATTTTGAAAATGGAATTGTATTTTATGTGGAATGTTGAATCACAGGTATGACTATCTTATAAAGTCTAAAAGATAAGCAATGAATCATATCCCTCAATTGGCAAGGAAGAGTCAGAAAGGCCCTGAAGACATTTGGAAGATGTTGCAGACAGACACAACCTTCGCACAGTGGGAAGAGTATGGGCTTTAGGGTCAGGCAGAATTTTCTCCCAGTCCCAGTACTTGGCAATTTACAAACCGGTCACCTTGGGCAAGTTGCTTAACCTCTCTGGACCTTAGTTTTCACAAGTTTAACGTATGGATCATTAGAAGGACATATAACACGTTTTCTGAATCAAGATTCTTCAAAGAGTGAAATAGGGGAGAGGGTACTGTTAATAATTAAACGAGCATGACAGGATTAACCCAGACTGTGAGACAGAGGCAAGCCAGGATGTATGGCCATCATATCAGGATAATTAAAAACCGGTGCCTACACTGACAACACTAAATGCGGGTAAGGATGTGGAACAACAGAGCTCTCATTCATTGCTGATGGGGATGCAAAATGGTGCCGTCACTTTGGAAAACAGTTTGACAGTTTCTTGCAAAAGTAAACACAATTTTACCTGGAGATCCAGCAATTGTGCCCTTTGGTATTTACCCAAATAAATGGAAAACTTATGTCCTTATAAAAATATGCACATTGATGTTTATAGTAGCTTCATTCATAATTGCCAAAACTTAGAAACAACTAAGATGTCCTTCAGTAGATGGGTGGGTAAACTTTGGTTACCCACCCATCTACTGTTACAACAGAAGATTATTCAGCATTAAAAAGAAATCAGGTATCAAGCCATAAGAAGACATGGAAAAAACTTAAATTCATATTACTCAGTGAAAGACACCAATCTGAAAGGGCTACATGCTGTATGAATCCAAATATATGACATTCTGGGGAAAGATGAAACTATGGAGACAGTAAAAACATTAGTGGTTGCCAGGGATTAAAAGCCAGGAAACAATGAGTAGGCATAGCACATGGATTTTTTAGGACAGGGGAACTACTCTGAATGATACTATAATAGTAATTACACATCCTTATAAATTTGGCCAACCACGTAGAATGTAAAATACCAAGAGTGAACACTAATGTAAACTACGCACTTCCAGTGATTATGTGTCAATGTAGGCTCATCAGTTGCAACAAATGTACCATTTTGGTGGAGGATGTTGATAGTGGGGAAGGTTGTACATATGTAGCGGGAGGGAGTATATATATATATATATATATATATATATATATATACATACACACACACACACACACACCCCTTCAGCTCAGTTTTGCTGTGAACCCAAAATCGCTCCAAGAAATAACATCTATTAATTTTTAAAAAGGAAGAAAGAAAAAAGTAAATGCCTAATACCGTGAGGTTGTTGTGACAACTAATAAAAATACACAAACACTTAGCACATAGTCTACACTAAATAAAAATCAGTCTGTTTCTTTCCCTCTCTTTTGACTTTGAAAAACACAAATAAGAACACAATCTTAGTACTTACAATAATGAAGAGATTATGTAACATCTAACAGTATTTATAACTCAGTCTATTTGCCCATTAAAATATTACAAATTAGAATCTATTTATTATAACAATATATACTCTACAATCCACACATTTAATCATGCCTGTTAAATGAGTGACTGAATAAATAAATGAGTCACAAACTCTTCTCTTTTCTACAACACTCTTTTTGCACTTGACTCTGCTGTTCTTCATGTATTAGTGGACAGAGGACAGGACCTTGATGTCTGAATTCACCGGCTACGTGAGCTTGGGAAAGTCACTTAAACTCTTTGTACCTCAATTCTCTCATTTGTCAAACCAGCAATCATTAAACTCTTTGAGATAATGGCTGGGAATACATAGTACTTTGCTTAACATGTAACTACCTAATAACATTACTTTCCTTCTTTCTTCTGTCCTTATGACGTTTCCATTTGACCCCTATAATTTTGTCTCCTAAATATAAGCATTTTTTTAGAGGTTTCTGGTACATACATTTCTCCTAAATATAAGTATTTTTTAGAGGTTTCTGGTCCCTGGTTATCACACATTTTTTTCAGGTAAACTGGTTAATCACTACCTATCAAAAGTAATAAATTACAGTTATGTTTCAGAAAGTTAATTGAAAAATATAGATGTAGGAATTTTGACATAATCTTAGAATCCATTGATAAAAACCCAGGATTTCCCATATCTACCAGTAAGCAGAAGAGGGAGCTCTAAGCCTGGAATTCAAACTCCAGCTTTCTTAAAACTAAAACTTGATCAAATTTTTGAACCTGCATAAACCAACTCTAAACCAAAAATATCTAAATTCAAGAAGACAGCAAAAAAATTCTGATCCATCATCTAAGGATTTAAATATGGAATAATTTATCTTTTGTCCCAAACTCAATATAAACTCCTTTAATGTCATTAACATGAAATGCTTGCTTTCAAGACATGTTTATTTTTAAAAGTCCACTGATATATTTAAATACATACAAGTATTTGTAAGTTTTTCCTATGTGTGATAATCTACCCGTTTTGTGCATAAAAATGTTTGAGAATATGTAAAGAATGGGGTCATTTTTCTATTTGTTACAACTTTCTTCTAGTATAATTCTCCGTGTTGCTAAAATTTAGAAACACATTCCTAAGGCGATACAAATGTCAAATCTCTACGATTCTTGGCAGAACTAGTCTTTTATCCATTTGTGGTCAAATCTGACTGGTTCTTATTGTTTTTAATAGCTATATCTATAATTATCCTGCTGTCTCCTTGTCTATCTTTCTCTCTCTCTTTATAATTTTATCAGTTCAGACCTCACAATCTATATATTAGTAATTTTTCAGACATTACCAGAAAGTATGAAAACCATAATTACTTCACAACTTAATTCCAGCACAGTTATATACAAAACAGAAGGAGCAAAGGATTAGGGCATGTACTACTTCAGTCAATTACATTATATGAAGCACCAAGAAGAGAAAAAAATCATCTCCATTCAATCAATATTATGGCTTACTCACATTTTCTATGTAAAATGTGATGTAAAATGAGGGTAATGATGTGAAATGAGGATGTAAAAATGAGGGACTGGGGATTTGAAAATGGCTCTGTCACTATCTCTGAGACTCTTAAAACATAGAATTTTGCTTATCTTAACTTTGAAATGAGAAGAATAATTACTATTCTACAAGGCTGGTGGACAGATTAAATGAAATAATATATGGGTGCAAGTTTTTTACACGGTGCCTGTAACACAGTTACTCAATATAAATGCCTGTCTTCTTTTCTAATTTTATAAAGCCTCTATCATTAAAGTTTGGGCTTTAATACAAACCAGACTGGGCACCGTGGCTTATGCCAGTAATCCCAGCACTTTGGGAGGCTGAGGCAGGCAGATCACGAGGTCAGGAGTTCGAGACCAGCCTGGCCAACATGGTGAAACCCCATCTCTACTAAAAATACAAAAATAAGTTCGGGGAGGTGGCACATGCTTATTTTAACAACATATACTCTACAATCCACACATTTAATCATGCTTGTTAAATGAGTGACTGAATAAGTAAATAAGTCACAAACTCTTCTCTTTTCTACAACACTCTTTTTGCACTTAACTCTGCCATTCTTCATGTATTAGTGGACAGAGGACAGGACCTTGATGTCTGAATTCACCAGCTATGCATTTTGTTTATTTTAGTTGTCACAACAACCTCATGCTATTACTGGCATAAGGATTACACAGCTGCTCGGGAGGCTGAGGCAGGAGAATTGCTTAAACCCAGGAGGCAGAGGTTGCAGTGAGCCGAGATCGTGCCACTGCACTCCAGCCTGGGCAACAGAGCAAGACTCCATCTTGAAAAAAAAATCAATCAATAGAGAAATAATAAAAAAAAATATACAAACCACATACAGAAGACTATCAAAAGATTTCTATATCAAGGCTTTCTCATACATAGATTGGTGATTGATTATGTAATGATAACACCAAGGCAATTTCAAATTCTAATAAAACCTAAAACTTTTTGGAGCACTAACTGCCTATTAGGCATTGTATATCACAGGCTACAGTTAATTTAATCTTCATTATTATCCTTCGATATAAGTCCTGTTATTGTCATCCACTTACCCATGAAGGCATGGAGAGGCTTCTTAATTGTTTCAAAACCTCACAGCTACTGCTCAACAAAGCAAATGTGTTTGACCACAAAACCAAAATTCTTAACCATTCCCCTCACTGCTCAAGCATCTTCTGAAACAGAGGGTTTGAGTACACATGATTTGCAGTAGGGTTTCAACTCTCAGTATATTTTAACAAGTTCCTAAGCAAATTTATTGTATATATGTTCCAATCCTGCTAATCTGACTAATCTATACATCACAATCTCCAGTCCCATCATTTTAGATAGATTCCTATACCATTATCTACTATGATTTTGCCCTACAAAACAGAAAATCTAGTAAATGGAAGCAAATTAATAGTAAAGTTCTAAATGTATTGACACTGACACAGCATATTAATGTATAAATGAGTAAACATATCCTTTTCATTCATTAATGCGTAAAGCTCAACAGATATTACTTGCAAAAATGCTCATTCTGTTTGAATAATACTGAAAAATAAATTATATTGACCAGTAATCACCTCCCTAAAATCAACCATCATTAACTCTAGCAACATGCTCCTTACGCTTATCAAGAATTACCTAGTAACTACCTCCAAAGCAGCTAATTTATTTCATTTATTCTCTCAAAATAATTATACTTTAATGAGCTACTTTTCAGGGTAAGATGCTCATTTATTGCAATGTATCAAAAGTTTTTATGTAACTGAACTCTTAGGCTTAACCTTATCATATGGTCGTCTTAAAAAGTCTGGGAAAAAACAAATGCTTTTAACTCTTAATGCTGATTTTTATCTGCTCCACACTCAGCTTGAGTTGGTTGTCTGTAAATCAATCCTTCTGACATGTAGGTGTAAATTTCTGCTCCTCCACTTCAGGAAAGTTTCCACCACATTTCTGGACTTTAGTTTTCTTCTTGTAAAACTAGGTCTTTCCAGTGTGTTGCTTGCCCCAAAGCCCAGGTTCATAAACATAACTGAATACTGTGCATCATGCTGAAATTTTCTGCAGATACCTCAAATTCCCAATGTCTTCCAAAACAAAGATCTCACACCCATTGTCAATCCCCTCTCTTACAATTCCCACATATCTTTCGTAATCAGTCTCTAAAATCTACCAGTGTCTTGAGTCCATTGTCTTCTTTCTGTTCTTTAATTACAGTTTTTATCATCTCTTAATTTTTTTGTTTGTTTTTACACTTTCCATGTCCTTATCTTTCTGTACTACATTCTGATCCATTTCCTCATCTCTCTCATCTAGTCATTAAATTTATCTTGAGTTCTTTTTGGTTGTCTAGTTTAACCTCTTCACAAAATTCTTTATTTTATTAGATATACTTTTTTTTTTTTTTTTTTTTTTGAGACGGAGTCTGGCTCTGTCACCCAGGCTGGACTGCAGTGGCCGGATCTCAGCTCACTGCAAGTTCCGCCTCCCGGGTTTACGCCATTCTCCTGCCTCAGCCTCCCGAGTAGCTGGGACTACAGGCGCCCGCCACCACGCCCGGCTAGTTTTTTGTATTTTTTAGTAGAGACGGGGTTTCACCGTGTTAGCCAGGATGGTCTCGATCTCCTGACCTAGTGATCCGCCCGTCTCGGCCTCCCAAAGTGCTGGGATTACAGGCTTGAGCCACCGCGCCCGGCCAGATATACTTTTATAGCTATAATTTCTAGTTGGTTCTTTTTTCAATCCTCCTTATTGAAAAATTTCCAGAATATTCTTGTCATTGATTTATAGCTTCTTTTCTTCCCACCATTTCCTAAAAAATTTCAAACAGACAAGTTTGACAGGTTTTCTACAAATTCTTCTATCTTGAATAATTGGATGTGAACCTCACATGTATTTCACCTTCTGACATTCTTTTGTAGTGGTTCATTTTCTCATGAGCCTTAAAATTTTAAACATACCGTCCTTTTCAGCAGTGTTATGGAGCTGTCATGAATGGGGTTATGCTCTTAAGGAGGAGACCCCAGAGGGCTAGCTCCCCACTTCTGCCACGTGAGGACATGGCTAGAAGATGCCATCTGTGAACCAGAAAGAGGCCCCCACAGACGCAACAATGCCAGAGCATTGTTCTTGAACTTCTTAGACTGTAGAATTATGAAAAATAAACTTCTGTTGTTTATAAGTCACCCAGTGGAAGGTATTTTGTTATAGCAGCTTGAATGGCCCAAAAGACAGTGTTGTTTTCATGAGCTAAGAGTGTGAAGGGGCTTCTTATTGGAAGCATTTCTATATGGTAGCTTCTCACTTTTCTCTGCCAAGGCGCTACTGGTTTTGCCAGTTCAGGGCCAATTTTTTAAATTGACATTCTTATTGAGATAATTACAGATCCATGTGCAGTTTTAATAATACTGAGAGATCCTCTGTATCCTTTACCCAGTTTCTCTCAATGGTAACATCTTGCAAAATAATAGTATAGTTTCACAACCAGGATACTAATATTGTACAATTCACTGAGTTTGCTAAGATTTCCCCAATTACTATAGTCATTGCTGAATGTGTTTTATATATTATTTACATATATATGCTTATATATTTAGTGTTTAAATTTTATCTATTACATTTAGGTCCATTTTAATTTAAGTTTTGTATGAAGTGCGAGGTTTAGGTAGAGATTCATTGTTTGCCTGTGGATATTCAATTGCTCCAACACCATTTGTTGAAATGACTACCCTTCCTTCACTTAATTGTTTTTTGCACCTTTGTCAAAAACAAGTTAAGCACATTTGTGTGAGTCGATTTGTGGTTTCTCCATGCCCTTCTATTGATCTGTGTCTATCCCTCTGGCAACTCACTGTCTTGATTACTGTAGCTCTATAGTAAGCATAATCATTAGGTTGGGTGAGTCCTCCTACATATTCTTTGTAAAGATTATTTTAGCTATTCTAGACCCTGCACCTCTCCATATTAAATTTTAGAATATTATTCTTTGTAAAGATTATTTTAGCTATTCTAGACCCTGCACCTCTCCATATTAAATTTTAGAATATATTTGTCTTGCCTAAAAAATATGTCATTGTAAAATGCAAAACCCAAGACTGTAAAATCCCCAGAAGACAACCTAGGCAATGTCATTCTGGACTCAGGACAGGGCAAAGAATGAAGATGGCAAAAGTAATTGCAACAAAAGCAAAAATTGACACGTGGAATCTAATTAAACTAAAGAGTCCCAGCACAAAAAAGGAAGCTATCAACAGAGTGAACAGACAACCTACAGAATGGGAGAATATTTTTGCAAACTGTGCACCTGACAAAGGTCTGGTATCCAACATCTATAAGGAACTTAAACAAATTTATGAGAAAAAACATAAACAACTCCATTAAAAAGTGGGCAATGGATATGAACAGACCACTTTTCCAAAGAAAGACGTACATGTGGCTAAGAATCATATGAGAAAAAAAGCTCAACAACAGTGATCATTAGAGAAGTACAAATCAAAACCACATGAGATACCATCTCATACCAGTCGAATTGGCTATTATTAAAAAGTCGAAAAATAACAGATGCTGGCAAGGTTGTGGAGAAAAAGGAATGTTTATATACTGTTGGTGGGAGTGTAAATTAGTTCAACCATTGTGGAAGGCAATATGGTGATTCCTCAAAGACCTAAAGAGAGAAGTACCTTTCAACCTAGCAATCCCATTACTAGGCATATACCCAAGGAAATATAAATTATTATATTATAAAGACACAAGGACTTGTATGTTCATTGCAGCACTATTTACAATAACAAAGACATGGAATCAACATAAATACCATCAATGACAGACTTGATTTAAAAATGTGGTGCATATATCCATAAAATGCTATGCAGCCATAAAAAGAATGAGATCATGCCCTTTTTAGTGACGTAGATGAAGCTCGAGGCCACTATCCTTCACAAACTAACACAGACACAGAAAATCAAATACTGCATATTCTCACTTATAATTGGGACCTAATGATGAGAACACATGGAGACATATAGGGGAACAACACACACTGGGGCCTGTTGGAGGGTGGAAGATGGGAGGAGGAGGAGAATCAGAAAAAAATAACTAATAAGTAGTGTGCTTAATACCCCAGCAATGAAATAATCTGTACAACAAACCCTCATGACACAAGCTTACCTATATAAGAAACCTGCACATATACCCCTCAACTTAAAGTAGAAGTTAAAAAATAAAAAATAAATAAAGAAAATTTAAAAATACAATAATGTCACTGGAATTTTAATTGAAATTGTAATGAATCTGCACATGGATTTGAAGAAAACTGCCATCTCTTACTGTGTTGAGCCCTACAATCCATGAATGGAATATGTCCATTTGTTTAGGTCTTCTTTGAGTCCTTTCATTAACATTTTTAAGAATTTCCATCATACGGATACTTTACATGTTTCATGAAGTGTATACCTAAGTATTTAGTTTTCTCTTGGGTGTTTATAAATGTTGTTTTTATTTTTTTCTGTATCTTCATGCACATGGAAATTCCATTAATTTTTTTGTGTTTTTCTTGTATCCTACAACCTTGTTGAACTCACTTGTTAATTCTAGCAGGGATTTTTTGATGTTTTGTAGATGCGTTGGCATTTTCTACATGGACAATTATTTTATCTTCATAAAGATAGAAACTGTTTTATTTCTTCGTTTCTAATCTGTATGCATTTTATATGTTTCTTGTTTTGCTATTATGTCTGGTACTTCCATTACTATTTTGAATTAAGAGTGAGAATAAAGGACACCTTTGCCTTGTTTCCCATCTTATTCAGTCTTTGAAATCAAGTGTGAAGTTGGGTATGGATTTTTTTGTATGTATTCCTTAACAAGTTGAGGTAATTTCCTTCTAATCCTAATAGTTAGTTTTTTATCATGAACTCTTAGATTTGACCAAAATTATTTTTCTGTGAATTGATGTGATCATATAATTTTTCTTCTCTAGTCTGTTAGTATGGTAGACTGCACTAATTGATTTTCAAACGTTGAACTAATCTTGTATACCCAGAACAAATTCCACTTTATCATGGTATGTAATGTTTCATACATTGTTAAATGCAGTTTGCTAATATTTTACTACAGATTTTTGCCTTTAAGTTCACGAGAGTTGTCTGTAGTCTTCTTTCACTTTTTTTATTGTACTTGGCTAGTTTTGGTGTCAGAGTAATACTGACTTCATAAAATAAGTTGGTTAAGTATGCCCTCTTTCTCTGAAAAATATTGTGTAAAATTGATATTCTTTCTTCTTTAAATGTTTGGTGAAATTCACCAGTGAAACCATCTGGACCTGGAGATCTTTTTAAGAAAGCTTTATGATTATGATTACAATTTCTTGACTGACTATAGAACTACTCAAATTAATTATTTCTTCATGGTTGAGCTGTGGTAGTATGAGTTTTTCAAAGAATTGGTCAATTTCTTCCAAACTGTCAAATATATGAGTAATATTGTTTGCAGGATTCCCTTATTATCCTAATAACGGCTGCAGTATAAGTAGTGAAAGCTCCTACTTCATTTCTGATATTATTACTGGTTTTTACTTTTTATGTACATTAGTTTTGTTAAATTTGTTATCGATTTTATTGATTTTTTGTGAAAAAACAGCTTTTTGTTTCATTAATTTTCTCTACTGTTTTCTATTTTTAATTTTATTGATTTTTTATTTTCTTTCTTCTGCTTCTTTTGAGTTTATTTTACTCTTTGTTTTCTAGTTTCTTGAGCCAGAAACCTAAAATACTGATTTGCAAACTTTCCTTACTTCTCACATAAGCATTTAATGCTATATCCCATAGATTTTTATATGGTGTCTTTTCATTTCATGTTTTTTTGTTTTGTTTTGTTTTGTTGTTGTTGTTTTTTTTCCTGTAGCTGTTGTTTGTTTTGACTTGCTCTTTGATCCATTAATATTTGTAAGTGTGTTGTTTATTTTAAAGTGCTCGGAGAGGTTCCTCTTGTCTTTACACTGTTAATTTCTAATTTGATTGTACCATGGTCAGAGAGCACACTCTATATCATTTCATGGCCCAGGATATAGTTTATCTTGGTTAGTCTTCTATGGAGGCTTTAAAAATACATTCTACTATGATAGGGTGTAGTATTCTGTATGTCAATTACATCTGTTGATGGATCCTACTGTTCAGGTCTTCCATGTACTTGATAACTATAATTTTGGATTTGTCTACTTTCTTTTTCAGCTCTATCAATTTTTGCTTCATGTTTCTTTTCCCTTCATATGTTTTTCAGTGTGTACACAGTTAAGTTTGTTATGACATCACATAATGTCCATCTTTTTCTCCAATAATTTGTATTGCTCTGAAGTCTACTTTATGAGATATTAAACCATTCCTTCCTTTTCCATTAATATTAGCATGATATATCTTTTTTTTCCATCTTTTTACTTTCAAGCTACCTATGTCACTGAATATGAAGTGTTTTTTACACATAGCATGTAGTTAGGTTCATTTTATTGGCCTAAAATCTTCATAAATTGTGAATAACATTAATTAGGACCAAATAGTTGTTTTGCACATCTATTTTTTGAAGGTGACAGTTTTTCATCTATGAAACTGTTGGGAATAAAAATGGTCCTTTCAAGATCTGAATAGCTTCCTTAAAAGAAGATTATACAAATGGCAAACAAGTATAAGAACAGGTGTGTTCAATATCATTTTTCATCAGAGAAATGCAAATCAAAGCTATGATGAGATATCATCTCACCCCAGTTAAAATGGCTTTTATCCAAAAGACATACAATAGTGAATGTCGGTGAGGATGTGGAGTAAAAAGAGTCCTCACACACTGTTGGTGGGAATAAAAATGAGTACAACCACTATGGAGAACAGTTTGGAGGTTCTTCAAAACCTAAAAAATAGAGCTACCATATGATCTAGCAATCCCACTATTAGGTATATACCCAGAAGAAAGGAAATGAGTGGATCTAAGAGAGATCTGCATTCCAGTGATTATTGCAGCACTATTTACAATAGCCAAGTTTGGAAGCAACCTGAGTGTCCATCAACAGATGAATGGATAAAGAAAATGTGGTACATAGTACAGTGCAGTACCATTCAGCCATTAAAAAGAATGAGATCCTGTCATTTTCAACAACATGGATGGAATGGAAGGATACTATGTTAAGTAAAATAAGCCAGGTGCAGAAAGAGAAACTTCACGTTCTCACTTATTTGTAGAAGGCAAAAATTAAAGCCATTGAACTCATGGAGATAGAGAGTAGAATGATCATTACCAGAGGCTGAGAAAGGTAGTTGGGGTTGGAGTGAGTGGGGAAGGTTAATGTATACAAAAATAGAATTAGACAGAATGAATAAGATCTAGCATTTGATAACACAATATGATGACTACAGTCATCAATAATTTATTGTACATTTAAAAATAACTAAAAGATTATAATTGGGTTGTTTATAACAAAGAAAGGATAAATGCTTGAGACGATGGATACCTTATTTACCTTGATTTGATTACACATTGTATGCCTGTATTAAAATATCTCATGTACTCCATAAATATATACATCTACTATGTACTCACAAAAATTTAAAATTAAACAATTAAAAAATAATAATCATATAATTAAATAATTTTTTCATATCCCCAAGGCCAGAGGATATTTTCTGAATTCCAGCCAATATGGCTGACTAGAAGCAGCTAATGTGCGCCGCTGTCACAGAGGGAAAAAAGACTGTTGAGTAAACATTAGCTCTTCGACTGGATCATCCAGGTGGACACACTGGGTTCATCAAGGAAGCAGCATGACTCACAGAGAATGGAGGAGAGCAGCAGGACAATCATCCACCTGGGAGTGGTGCAGAGCCAAGGCAGGCCGCCCACTACTGAGAAACAGTGAGTGAGCATCCCTGGGGACTCACACTCCTGCTATGGACCTTTGCAACCCTAGGCTTGGGAGAACCCCTGTGACTACCACCTTCCCACCCCTCAGGCCTTCAGACTGACAGAGAGAGCTACATGGAGTCTGGACGGAGCCACCACTCAGGCACATGAGAAGTCTTTGGAGCCTTGCATCCCTGGGCATCCTGGCGCCAGCAGCTGCAGCTCTGGAAACAGGCCAGGCTCCCTCACACGACCCCTGGATAGGGGCTGAATCCATGGGGCTGAGCAGCAGATAGACTATTGCCTCCACTGTACTTCATCAGGTAAGGCCCAATGGCCTGGGACTCTACTGTGACCAGTCCAGCCCTGCCTGAGCTTTGTGGCCAGAAGCAGCTCTGCATTTCCCTGGGATGGAGCTCCCAGAGGTAGCAGGCCAGATGCCATTTTTTCTGCTCCACAGCCCTAGCTCCTGTTACCCTCAGGCTCTAGAAGGAACGAAATGATTAGAGACTAATCTGGGTACCCAGCAGAGCAGCAGCCTTACAGAACAGTGGCCAGATTGCCTTTCATGTGGTCCCACCCCACTACTCCTCAATGGACAAGGTCTCTTGACCTGGGCCCCTCATCACAAAAACGTTGCCCCAGCCTGAGCATTTCAGTTGGTGGCAGCTCTGTGTTTCTCTGGGGAGGAAATCCCAGAGACAGCCCACAGCCCTCTGCCTTTGCAGCTGCAGTGACTGCCCTTATTGCCCTCAAGCTGGGGAGGGAACTAAGAGCCTGGTCGCTATGCTGGCACCTCCAGCATGCCACAGTCACTGTGTGGAAAGAAACCCAGTCTCTCTTCTCTGTGAGTCCCCAGCCCCCCATCGATATGAATCATTCTACCATAAAGACAATGTATGTGTGTATTCATCGCAGCACTACTCACAATAGCAAAGGCATGGAATCAACCTAAATGCCCATCAACAGTAGACTGGATAAAGAAAATGTGACATATATACACCATGGAATACTATAGAGTCATAAAAGAAGGATATGATCATGTCCTTTGCAGCAATATGGATGGAGTTGGAGGCCATTATCCTAAGGAAATTAATGCAGGAACAGAAAACCAAATACTGCCTGTTCTTAATTATAGGTGGGAGCTAAACATTGAGAATCCATGGGCACTGAGAAAGGAACAGGAGACACTAAGACGTACTTGTAGGTAGAGGATGGGAAGAGGAAGAGAACTGAAAAACTACCTATTGGGTACTATGCTTATTACCCGGATGACAAAATAATCTGTACACCAAATCCTCATGACATGCAATTTACCTGTATAACAAACCTACCATGTACCTTTGATTCTAAAAGTTTTAAAAAATAAATTAAATTAAATTAATAGGCATAAGATGAATCATTCAATAAATATTTTTAGAAAAAAAATGTTTTCTGGCCTTATTTTTATAGCTTGAGCAGCCTTAATAGCTTCTAGCTTTATAGAGATAGCTTAATTTTGGCTCTCTATGTGCACGTCTTGAAACTTAGCTTCTTCATCTCTTTATTACATATTATTACACCAATAATATATAATAAATAATATTGTTACACCAATAATATGTAATAAAGCAGAGCTGAAAGAAATCCATAAATGAAAAGCAATGATGCATACCACACGGTACATGTTCTCTGAATCTTGAAGATAGCATACCAGACTCTTACCAGGGAAATCTGGTATATCTCTAACATTAGAAGACCTGAGGACTGGAGGTTAGCCATCAGAATCAGTTGCTATTATGAAAACATCTTGAGGACAGAGACCATACCTTAGTACCTCCAATGCATGCAACATTTATGTTATTAAAGGTGAGGATAAAAGAAATGGATAGGACAGTTCATTCAGTCTTTTCTTTTTCTCCAAGAATAACAATGTTCTCTTTCATCCAAAGCTCCTGCTGAAAGCATCCAATTTATTCGTTTGCTTATTCATTCATTCATGCTTTCCTTCAATAAATATTATACGATTAGAGTTCCTACCTTAGGCAGGCACTGTCCTATGTGTCTGAGACAGAGAAAGAGCAAAGCAAACAATATCCTTGCTTAGGTAACATGCCCATATCCTCTTCCTTAGAAGTAAAGTCTCCTGAAGCATAAGTTGAACACATTAGGACTTTAATTACTCCTGTTTTTGCTTTTGCTTAATGCAAACCCTTATTAGTTGATCAAAGAATTCAACTAAGTTTCAGACATCTTAAATATCTCTTAGGTTAAGGGTCAAGATCCTCAGTCAAAAGAACAAGGAAGAATTATGGTCTTTAAAACTTTGAACTCTGTGATACAATCTTAAGTTATCATGCTCAAACTTTCTAAGTGACAGAAACAGCAAACTTGGGAAATAGCTATAGAAGGAGAGAACCAGATTTGGAAAATGCAAAACTGGCTGGCCTTCTTTACAAAGAAAAGCAACTTGAGAGTGAGTCACATTTGAATACCCAGTAGCCAACATAGACAAATTCACATAATATAAAAGGCATCATTTTCTGTCTCTGAACTACAATAATAATACTTCCTTCCATGCAAATTTGAACTAGAGCAATTGATTAACTTGCTAATTTTTTATTCCCAGGTGGCAATACATGGCCCCTATCCTGCCCAAGGATAGAGTAGGTTATAGGGTGAACATAAATGGTTGAAAGTTATTGGAGAATAGATGTATTGCCAGATTACCATTTACAGAACTGGTTCACTATGTTTCTTAGACATCCTGCGCAGGTTCCCTGTTTATCACATGGGGTTCATAGAACTTGTTGGTAAAAATATATGAACCCTCATGTAAAATTTAGAACATGGAATCTAGCACTCGAACAGTCATCATATTATTATCCAAATTGGAATTGACTTTGTGACAGATTTCAAATAGCAGAGTCCTGCAAAGCAATTGCAACACGTCTGTGCATTCCTAGCAAATCTGAAAGCACATTCAAAATACTGATGCATCTGGTTTTCCCTCAGGCGACAGCTGCAGTTGCTCAAGTTTGCTGGAGAGTCTGAAGTGACAACCCCCTCCTGGCTGGCAGCATCACTGTCATTCAGAAGAGAGATCACAAAGCCTATATCATTTCTGCCTTTGATGTGCATCTCCTAGACGTCAGCAGGAGACCAGATGACTTGTCAGGAATGAGATTAGAAACCTGCAAAGCAAGAACCTTTTCCTAGGTATGGAGATTTTCAACTATCCCTGTTGTTATTGGACAGACTCAGGAAAGAGAGAAAAATGCATCTGAAATCTCTACCTTCTAAGACTTTCATTGAAAAGAAAAAAGCACGCCCAAATATATGAGCTTTTGTGCTGAAATCTATGTGAACGAAAGAAAAAGAAAGAGAGAAAAAAGAAAAAGAAAGGAAAGAAAGAAGGAAAGAAGAAAGAAAGAAAAGAAAAGAGAAGAAAAGAAAAGGAAAGGAAAGAAAAGTGAGATTGTATCTTAAATGGCTCCAGGGTGGGGCAGGAGGAGTTTAAGAAAACATAAGCAGGCTACACTTTTCCCCTCTTTTTTCAGCAACTTTTTCCTGCACAGGATTTCCTGGTCACATCATGAGGAACTATGTAAATATGCCCTCTTTGACTCAGTGGAAATAATCATTTCCTGTCAAGTTCTTTCAAAGAAGGATAAAGACCCCCAAACAGCCAAAACCAGAGAAGTACAAATTGTCAAATGAAATTTCATCAGGGACAGTTTTCAAGTGAGTCAAGCATTATTCTGTAATTTGTTCTTAACTTGGTTGCCTTTGTTTTGTATTGTTTTGTTGGTCAAATACATTACTCACATTGTGAAATACCCGGGCATCTCATGTTGTAATCATTGCTCAAAATAAAGTTCACTTCTTGAAAGTGGACTTTATATCAAGCCTCTAGTGATTTATAGTTCAAAAACACTTCCTCTTTCTCTCCATTCTCATCCTTACACTGTTTTGTTTATGTGAAAGTGGTAGATACAGGTGTGAGTGTCTAGCTTATGACAGGAAAATTTTTCAGCACTAGAACAAAACAAAACTAACCCATGGAAATAGATTGATCATCTGCCTTTTCATTTAGACAATTATCTTTCTCTCTCTCTTACTCTATCACTAACTTACAACATTTAATACTTTCATATCTGTGCTATTCAAATCTTTTGAGCAGTAACCTGCAGGAGTCAGCCATTTCCACCTTCTTGAAGTGTTCTTAGTATTTATTTAGCATATCATGGGCAAACAGAGGTAATTTGACGTTCTCTTTTCCTATTTGGATGCCTTTTGTTTGTTTCTCTTGCTTGATTGCTCTGGCTAGGATTTTCAGTACTATGTTAAATAGGAGTGGTGAAAGTGGACATCCTTGTCTTGGACATAAAGATGGAAACAATAGACACCGGGGACTCCAAAAGCGGGGAAGGAGGCAGAGGGACAAAGGTGGAAAAACTACCTGCTAGGTACTACGTTCGCTACTTTGGGCTCAATGGAAGCCCCAAACTCAGCAGTGTGCACTGTACCCATGTAAAACTCCTGCACAAGCAAGTACCTCCTGAATCTTAAAAAAAAAAAAAAAAATTCTGGCCAGATGTGGTGGTTCACGCCTGTAATCCCAGCACTTTGGGAGGCCGAGGCAGGCAGATCACGAGGTCAAGAGATCAAGACCATCCTGGTCAACATGATGAAACCCCGTCTCTACTAAAAATACAAAAATTAGCTGGCCATGGTGGCGCGCGCCTATAGTCCCATCTACTCAAGAGGCTGAGACAGGGGAATTGCTTGAACCCAGGAGGGAGGGATTGCAGTGGAGCTGAGATTGCACCACTGCAGTCCAGCCTGGCAACACAGTGAGACTCCATTTCAAAAAAAAAAAATCCTTACAGCTGTTCACTGCTCCCTTAGGCAAATGGTCACTCTCTCTTTCTCTCTTTCTCTCTCTCTCTCTGTTTCTCTCTCTCTATCTCTCTCTCTGTTTCTCTCTTCCCATCACATTACCTGGGCATCCTGGGAAGCTGTAGCTTATATTGGGACTCACTTGGATATAAATTATAGAAGCATTTACTCTTCTGTCGTCCCCTGATTTAAAAGAAAAAAATAAAAATTAATAAAGATTCAGGCAAGCTGATATTCCACAGTGTTGTTTTTTTTTTTTAAAGATAGCAGAGAGATTTTTTAAAAATGTCTTTGAAGAATATTCATTCATAGCCTGGCTAGCAAAAATGAAAAGCTAGACGCTGCATACTTAGTCTTTATACACATTTGCTTGACAGAAAATGTTACAACTGGTATATGGAGTGTAGTTGTAGGGAACTAAGTTCTTACAAAGCTCTTAATGTAGAACAGGATTTCTCAGCATTTCATTAATCAATGGTACCCCTAGATATATTACAATAGAGAGAGAAGAGGCTCTTGTCAAGAAAATTGAAAGTGCTTTATACCATGTACATCTCTTGGAGATTTATAATGCACATTCGGGTAGGAAAAACAATACTAGAAAAGCCACCTTAATTCTTTTTAACCACATATTTCCCAAAGTTGACAATGAAATTCTTTTTAAACATAATTCGTATTAATAGTCTGCAGAACCTGTGTTTTATTAAACTCCCCTTTAGAAATCACAAATCTAGAATATATCTAAACTGCACTAGAAGAAAACAGTCTAATCAGATGAAAAGCATTTGCATTCATTTCTAAGATTATAAATTATGTATATTTTTCCCAATTAATCTAATCCCCTTGGCTTGCTATAGTGCTTGCTACTACTTTAAAGTAAATGATATCCAGAGGCTTCATTGTTCTTCCATACATATTCTTCCACTGAAGTAACTGAATGATTCCACCACCACAAGTGATCCAAAACATAAGGTGTATGCCTTATCAGAGAATGAGACACGAAAAACTAGTTCACTCTTGTTGAGCTGTTGAAGTCAACTGTACGTCAACTATTTAAAAAATTGAAACTCTAGAGCAAATTCTTTGGAGACATAAACAAAAACTCTGCTAGTTTGCTTACTCATCCTTCACCTGTCCTCATACCTCAGCCCTCTTCCAATTCACCTCACACCAATTATATAGTCATCTCTTTCTTCAGCAGGCAGTAGGTTTATAGATTAAATGATGGTTGATATTAAAATATTTGGAGGCTGTCACCCAACCACAGAGATTATTAAGGCAGGATCCTTTACCTCAACGAGCTTAAAAACTAGAGGCAGAGAAAATGCATAAGCAACGAATGGAGTAAGACACATTACAGTAGGAGTTTCTAGGAAGTTCTCTGCAAACCCAGTGGAAAGTGGCTCAGTATTATGAACTGAATGTTTGTGTCTCCTCAAAATTCACATGTTGATATCCTAACCCCTAGTGCAATGATATTAAGAGGTGGGGACCTTGAGAGATAATTTAGATCATGGGGGTACAGCCCTAAAACAATGGGATGTGTGCCTTTCTAAAAGGGACTCCAGAGTACTCTCTTGCTCTCTTTCTGCCTGAGGAACCAAGGAGAAGTCAGTCTGCAGCCTGGAACAGGGCCCTCAACAGAGCCTGACTATGCGGGCACACTAATCTCAGACTTCCAGCCTCTAGAAATGGGAGGAGTAAATTTCTGTTGTTTATAACCCACCCAGTCTATGATATTTTATTATAGCAGCCCTAATTGACTAAGATTCTCAGCCTCAGGGAGGTCCAGAAGTTTCACAAGGAGGTGAAATTAGAAGTGGATCTTGAAGAATGAGTAAGAGTTTACCAAACAGAATATAGGGAAAAGGTTCCAGACAATGGGAACTGTGTATTGCACATAGAGGCATCAAACACAATTGTGCATTTGGAGCTTTCCGCATGATTGAAATGGAGAGTACATGTTAAAACTGGCAGGTGATGAGACTGGAAAGATAAGCTGGTGGCAGCCGATGAGGGACATCCCTTTGCAAGCTAAGCAATCTAGACTTTCCAGGAGGAGGTAAGAGCCACAGGAAACCTTTAACTAGAAAACTGACATGAGGATGTTGTCCACCTTCTTTAAATTGTTTGTAAAGGGTTTCCTTTATCTTTTTAGAATCCTAAATCAGACTTATTGTCTCTAATTCCCTTTTACATTCTCTTATGCACACAGCAGAAACAGAAAAAAGTCGCTAATCCATGTCTCCAATGAGAAAACTACTCTTGATTCAAGCTCCCAAATAAGAATTGCTGCTCTGCTTTGCTCTTAAAGTAATAAACTTCTCTCGACACTTTTTTTTTCTTTGTGGGAGTTACTAGTAAAGTACAGTTTCATCTACATAAAATTTTACTTTAATACCTCAAACCCTGTTGCTAGCAATAGGGTCTGGAACTTCTCATCTTCTATGACAAAACAACCTTGGTAACATTAGAAAGACACAAAATCTACCCTGGTATAAGGTACCTCCAATAGGTTTAAGCCAAAATATAAACCAATTTTGTAACACAGAAACCTAAAGAGGCTAGTACTTTGGAAACCTCTCTTTTTCTATTTTTTCAGGCCAAGGCTGAACTTTTAGAATATTACATAGTTCTAGGGCAAATAGATTCTAGTCAGCAAAATTGGTGGTGGGTTCAACAGACAAGTGTAAGCTTGTTGTTGTAGGAAAAACATTTTACACAATCCCTAAATGCAGCCTAAAGCCTGTAGAAATAATACAGAAGGGCTGGGAAGGGAAGAGCATGGTCCCTTTAAATGATAGGTAAGTGGGGAAGGGAAGTGCTGGCTAGAGGAGGGCGTGGTCCCTGGGTAGGGCTCCACCCCCATGGACCTAGGTAAGGACAGGCACTCCTACCTTCGTGCCCAAATGTTTCATTTCCCAAGACCATCCTGGCCTGCCACACCCCGATCCTGTGCCCATAGAAAGCCCCGGAGACGCTAGCAGGCAGACACAGAGGAGGTCAGACGTCAAGAGGAGCACATCGTCAGAAGAAGATTCAAGACGCTGGTTGTTTAGAGTGGGCATCCAGAAGAGCATGCTTGTCAGCACCAGCATGCAGTCAGGCCATCCACCAGTGAGATGAGGCAGAGTTTGGCCGGGGCAGTCAGAGGAGAGCTAGGGCCCAACTCCACGGGAAGATCATCTCCCCTGTGGATCCCCCATTGGCTAAGCGCTACTTCCACTCAATAAAACTTTATACTCATTCTCCAAGCCCGCAAGTGATCCAATTCTACCAGTACACCAAGGCAAGAACCCCAGGATCAGAAATCCTTCTGTCCTTGTGATAAAGAAGGGGGTCTAATTAAACTGGTTAACACAAGCTGCCTATAGATTGGCAAACTAAGAGAGCACCCTGTAACACACACCCACTGGGGCTTCAGAAGCTGCAAACATTCACCCCTGGACACTGCCATGGGGTCAGAGCCCCACAGCCTGCCTGCCTGTATGTTCCCCTAGAGGTTTGAGCAGCGGGGGACCGAAGAAGCGAGCCACATTCCCATCACACATCCTGCGAGGGGTACGAGGGAATCTTTCCTGATTCAGAAAGGACTGAAAGGACTACAGAAGATAAAGCTGACATTTAGCTTGTTGTCTGTCGCTTCCTGCTATACCGAAACAAATAATGATCTTCTTACCTCAATTCATTCACTGACCATCTGTGAAATGGGAGTGAGAGTACTGCCTTCTTCACAGGCTGCATGTTAGAGCTTAAATAAGATCATACGCTCAAGGAAAAGACCTCTGGAAGCAATAAGTGCTTTACAAGTTTTAGTTGTTCTAACTGAATAACTGAATGTATGCCTCAGCTCTTTTAAACCCTGGCTTAATCATTGAACCATATATCCTCTGTTGTCACCTCACAAATTTGTGTGCCTATTTTTCTTATATGGAAAGTCCCAATTCCAGAATTTTCTATTTCACCATATTTTAGGGCCAAGGTATTTCTTGCCTTCATGTTCAAGCACTAAGACAAAAGTTTTCAGTGAGGTAGTTAAAGTTACAGATCTACTCATTTTCTATTTTTATCTCAAAGTTTTTTTGTACTCATGGTTCTCTATGTTCCTTTCCCCTAAGATCTTCCTACTAACTTTCAGAAGTGTCTGTCTTCTGGGCGTTTCACACCTTACTGACACTTTCTTTTGCATTCCTTTTAACATTGCTTTTCTTTCCTCTCACTGAGCAGAGGGTCCCTTCAAACAAGGATTCTGTTGATTTTCTTCCTTCCTTGAGAAAATCCATCTGCTTCAGGTCTTTTGCTTTCTTTTTTGGTGAATGATTTACTCACTGACCCCTGGCTGCACCAAATCCCACATTTCTTGCTGTTTTCTGATGGTGACACACTCTAAACCACCCTCTCAGTTGAAAAGCATGAACACTCAAGTGTCTGTTTCCTCTCAAGTTTTCACCAGTCACAAAAAGGACCCTTCTCAATTGCACTAGCTCTGCAGAGTTATCTCTCCTTTGTCTTCTGTCTTCTAGGGGCTTTTGTTTCCTTATCACATTTAATAAGCTACCATATTTGGTTGTTATATTCTCTGTATTATCTCGGAGGTCTGCCTCTTCCTCTCAATGCACAGGGGAATACCTGAATCAGATTTTCTCATCTTTGACTAAATAGTCTCTCATTTTCTCATGAGCCACAAGTCCTCATTTTCAAGGTTTTCCATTTTTTTATAAGTTATCTGTATCAGCTTTCCTATCTTCTTATTTGTTCACATTTTCCCGCAGCCTTTCTTTTCACTCCGCAGTCAGTTCCCAGTTATTTATTTGTACGTGGTTTGGAGAGCTCTCTCCAAAGCAGTCTGCAAGCTCTGTCTTCTTCATACCCTTTTCCTTTACAATCTCACTGAGAGAACTTTCTCCCACTACGTTATACCTAACTCAATTTGTAGCCTGATGATAACATCAGTGTTTGTAATTCCACAGCTAAGATTGGCTTAGATCAATGATGTCCAGTAAAACTTTCTCAATGATGCAAATGTCCCATATTTGTGCTCTTCAATATGGTAGCCACTAACCCCCACTGGGCACTTGAAATGTGGCCATTGCATCTGGGGAACTGAATTTTTAATTTTCATAAATTTAAATTTAAATAGCTGTATGTGGCTAGTGGATACTTTATTGGACAACAAACTGTAAGTCTAGGCCCTAGAATATCAAATTATACTGTAAGAATTGAGCCCATTGTACATAATATAAACTTTTCAAGGACCTAGGAAATATGTGAGATCTGAAAACAATATTATTGCAAAATTTAAACAAGCCTCAGATTCACAAATAATAAATATTTTGATATAACATAAGTAAATATTATTAAGCATGTTCTGTCCATTTTAAATATTTTTAACTTTTTTTTTTTTTTGAGGCAGAGTCTCACTCTGTCTCCCTAGAGTGCAGTGGTGTGATCTCAGCTCACTGCAGCCTTGACCTCCTAGACTCAAGCGATTCTCATGCCTTAGCCTCCTGGGTAGCTGAGATTACAGGCATGGCCCACCATGCCCCAGCTATTTATTTTATTTTATTTTATTTTATTATTTTTAGCAGCTGTGTGGTTTCACTATGTTGGCCAGGCTGGTCTCGAACTCCTGACCTCAAGTGATCTGCCCACCTCAGCCTCCCAAACTGCTGGGATTACAGGCACAAGCCACCATTGCTGGCTAAATTAATATTTTTAATTTAAAAAAAATGAACAAATTGCATTGTTTCCAAATAATTTGTTGTTTATACTTTTCCTTTTCTCAAGAATTCCCAAGTATACATAATAATTGCCAAAAAAATCAAATCATAACTTAAATATGAGTTTCTCATGGCCAAATTCTAGCAAGAACAAAACTACAAAGATGTCTCAAAATTTTTATAGCAAAAGTTAACATTTACTGTGGTGTATTTTTGATGTTTGATGTGATGTGAGGTGAGATGTCTACAAAAGTGCCTAGTCTATGTTTGACTATTACTTACTGTTTTCCTCAACTGTAAGAAGTAGGCCTAAACTTAGCACCCAGTCCATCCCTTTATTCAGGCCTACTTTTTTTTTTTTTTTTTGAGACAAGGTCCACTCTGTTGCCCAGGCTGGAATGCAGTGGTATGATCTCACCTCACTGCAACCTGTGCCTCCCAGGCTCAAGTGATCCTCCCACCTCAGCCTCCTGAGTAGCTGAGATTATAGGCACCTGCCACCACACTAGGATATTTTTTGCATTTTTTGTAGATACAAGGTTTCACTATGTTGCCCACGTTGGTCTCGAACTGTTGGACTCAAGCAGTCCACCTACCTGGAGGCCTACTCTTAACATTTTCAGGAAAAGGCAAAAGTATAAATGGAGCCTCCTGCCCTATGCCCACCTTCCTTCCCATCCCACTTCATCCTGGACAAAGAAAAGCCTTGCACTAGTATCTATGTAGAGCTCAGTCCAGCCTCCCTACTTTGCCAAACAGTCCTGTGAGTGTTCACCCCTGTGGCTCTTGTCCCCAGGGAGGCTTTGTAAGTAGGGGTGTGACAGCAGGGCCACAGTGGAGCCCTTTAAAGTATGAGGCCTGGGTAGTACCACTCTAACATTTCCATATTTCTATTATAGGATTTAGCACTATCTAAAATATTATTTTGCTTGTTTCATCTACTTTTTAAAAGATTTCTTACCACCGCACTAAAAGAATACTCTTATCTATTGTACCTAGAATCACAGGGATTCTTATGCTAGAAGAGGATCTTGCTTATAGCAGATACTAACTAAATATTTTTTGAAAAAAAATAATTACTTTTGATATGATTTCTTTATGAAATGATGGCATTCACATTGGAAAGAATAAAGCTTTTGCAGTTGAATAAACTTAAATTTAATTCTATCTCATCCCATTATTAGCCATGATTTTAGTAGGTGGGGATGAAATTAAAATCCGGCTCAAAGATTTTTTTTATTTTCTCCAAATTTCTATCTTTCAAAATTTTCCTGCCCTAACGTGCTCTGTATATCAAACTGTGGTTTGCCACCTGATAGTGAGTTGTCAAAACAATTTGTAGCTCCCAAAGTGTGATCTATGGGGCCCTGGGGGTCCCAAGACTTTTCAGGAAATCTATGAAGTCAAAACTGTCATCGTAACATTAAGATGCGAGTTGCCTTTTCCATTATGCTGACATTTGTACTAATGGTGGTACCACACTGTACCCAGTATTTATTCCTCACTGCTTTAGTTCACCGTTTCAAAGAAAAATGCCTTTCACTTTAAAATGTCCTAAAAAACCTGAAAAAGTATTATTATTCATCTCAACCTTTAGTATACATCTTTCTAATATTCTTTGTGACAAAATGGGAATAGTGAAGTAAGATGTTATCTTGAGAGAAATTATTCAATTCAGTTGCAAGCTGTACTAGGTACTTTTTTTGGTGGGACACCATTTTTACTTTCAAGAATGACTGACTCTATTGTTATGCAGACTAGGATATTTGGCTGAGATTTTCTTTAACATGAACAACGTTATTTTATATCATTTTTGCCCACCAGAAAGTTTAAGTTTCAAGGAAAACTGGAACTTTAAAAACCTTGTATCCAACACTGTGAGCTTGACAGCTTCCCGAAAACTTAATGACTCTTTGGAAGAGATCAATGGTGATATTAACAAATGTGATTTTTAACTATTATATAATGAAGTTTGCAAATATTTGGAAAATCTTCATAACTCAGTGAACCAATATTTTCCAAATGGCCAATGCATGATAATCCAAAATCATGCATGGATAAAAGATCCATTCACAGTACAAGATAAGTCAATTAATTTTAATGAAAATGTACTTAAAGTTTATTGACACAGTTTTAGATTCGATGCTGCAAGTAACTTTTAAGAAAGCTTTGCATGGTCCTCAGCAATTTTTAAGGGAGTAGAGTTCCTGAGATCAAAATGCTTGAGAATCACTGATTTAATCAATTGTGACCAGCATTTTGAAAATGAAGTACAAAAGAACATTGTTAAGGTCATATTTTAAATTTATCTTATGTTTTATATTATTATATATTGCATGGGTAAATATAGTTTTTTGAAACCTTTGTTTCAGTTATGCAAACACAAACATACAACATGTGGGTACTAGGGCACAAGATAAAATTTAGCTTTTACTCTTGCAGTAAAAAGGAAAAAAAATAGATCATCTGTTTTTTTATCTTTCTATGCCAAGATACTTGGCACTATGTCTGATACCCATACTGACTCAGTAAATATAGAATGAACTGCCTCTTTTCTCTCATTTTCCACATTTTGTATTAGCATATCCTAGCGCTTCTGGCTTCAAAACTTTCATTCAACTTTTCCCCTATAGTACATTCCTTTTTTGTTGTTTTTGTTTTGAGAAGGAGTCTCGCTGTGTCACCCAGGCTGGAGTGCAGTGGCGCGATCTTGGCTCACTGCCTCCCGGGTTCATGCCATTCTCCTGCCTAGAGTCCATTCTTAACACAGACACTCGAGTAATCCTGTTACCTCTCTTTATTTAGAAGTTTACCTATTTTTGATATCAAGTTCCATCTTCTTTCCATTTGCTCATTCCTTGCTGTCTACCCTGGCCTCCC
Source organism: Papio anubis (assembly GCF_008728515.1). Lineage (NCBI taxonomy): Eukaryota > Metazoa > Chordata > Mammalia > Primates > Cercopithecidae > Papio > Papio anubis. Next base: position 138,282,404 of record NC_044981.1, on the reverse strand, counting down.
CCCTTGTTCCTAGAACATGCAGGTGTATCACTAGGACTTAGATTTCATTATCATAAATTCTCCATTTGTATCAAGAACAATCAATGATCACCCCATACTATTGTTGCCTTTATCACCTGCTTCCATATACTACACTTTCCATCAGTGACATCATGTCTTTTCATGAGGCCTTCCACTATTCCCTTGAACTCTACATTGCCAATTGTACTCATCTTAGTACTGAATCAATGGTAATACTCATGCTTGTCATGAATCACCTTGACTACATGCTAATGAGAGGTTGGCAGAAAGCAGTTAAGAAACTGCTTGCATCTGGATATTTTTTTAAATCAGCTCTCAACATACACCAAGAGAGAAGTTTAGCTGAGATAATATGAAATACAGTAATAAGCCCAATACTATTTTCTGGAATGAAAAGCAAATTCTTCAGATGCACCAGTTCTAAAACAGACAGTAGGAAAGTTAGAAATGTGGATCAAGATTTTAAGGAAACAATTTTAACAAATTATTCTATGTCTAAATTGAGTGAGCTCTGAGATTGTTGATAAACTGATGCTAGGAAAAAAAATGATTAGGGAAACAGAGGTGCTGTCTCTCTAGTCTTTCCATCACATCAACCAAATTCTTAAAGTTCTTATTATTAATATTTTAAAAGCAACTGTATTAGGGTGTTCTTGCATAGCTATAAATAAATACCCAAGACTGGATAATTTATAAAGAAAAGTTTGATTGGCTCACAGTTCTGCAGGCTGTACAAGAAACAGAGCAGCATCTGCTTCTGGGAGGCCTCAAGAAGCTTCCAATCATGGCAGAAGGCAAAGAGGGAGCAGAATATCACATGGAGAAAGCAGGAGCAGGGTGGAGGGGTTGCACCACACTGTACAACAGCCAGATCTTGCGTGAACTCTCTCACTCTCACGAGGACAGCATCAAAGGACTGGCGCTAAACCATTCATGAGAAATTCACCCGGATGATCTAATCACCTCCCATCAGGCCGCACCTCCAACACTGGGGATTACATTTCAACATGAGCTTCGGGTGGGGCAAATATTCAAACTATATCAGCAACTTTGAGTTTAGATGTTAAATTGACCAACTAGGGTTAAAATTTTTTTTTAATTATTCTTCTATATTCTCTGAATTTATATATACCCTTCTGCCAAAAGGAGATAATAGTTAGAACAGCTGCTTTTCCTGGAATTAATATATAATCCTCAATTTAATTTCTGTGATAATAGAAAGTTGTTAAATAAATAATTAAAAACTAATATTCCTACAGTATTTTTTTAAAAATCTTTTCAATATTGAAAGTAAAATTTACTTTCAAAACTACCATAATTCTTTCTTGCAAAAGTAGCCAGAAAAACAGAGAATAGATTTAATAGTTATTTACCAGATTGCAGCAAATGAAATGCTTTTTTTATACATGACTAGTAGTTCTATTCCAACCCCCAAATGATTATAAATCACATCCGATTTCTGCAACGTCTATTTCACATAATACTATAATTGTACTTTATGAATACTTTTATAAGCTTGGTTATGATTATAAATCACATCAGATTTCTGCAACGTTTATTTCACACGATACTGTAATTGTACTTAATGAATACTTTTATAGGCTTGGAGGAACAGAAAACAATGGTAGAAGAAAATTTTACCTTATTTATGATAAAAGAAATGACCAAAAAAGAGAAAGTGAGGGGAGAAAAATTAACAATCAGAATTAATATAAATTAATGTAAAAAAATACTGATTAAAATGGTAAGATAAAACAAGATCATCATAGAAAAAAAAAAAGACCAGTTTTCAAGTAAGTCTGATATCCACTGATGTCACCTTAAGCCCGGAACCTAGTCCTTCATCCTTAGTATGTTAATTGTTCCGCCTCACTCTAGAATATCACCAAAGTGTTCTCTTACCACTCTTAATCCCTGGGGTAGTCTGGAATTGTTTGTTTGTTTGTTTGTTTGTTTGAGATGGACTCTCACTCTGTCACCCAGGCTGGAGTGCAGTGGCGGCATCTCAGCTCACTGCAAGCTCTGCCTCCCTGATTCACGCCATTCTCCTGCCTCAGCCTCCCGAGTAGCTGGGACTACAAGGGCCCACCACCACACCTGGTTAATTTTTTTTTGTATTTTTAGTAGAGACGGGGTTTCACCGTGTTAGCCAGGATGGTCTTGATCTCCTGATCTCGTGATCTACTCGCCTCAGCCTCCCAAAGTGCTTGGAATGTTCTTTATCAACACAGGCAATATAACTAAAATTATAACACAAAATTAAAACTAAATCTGTTTTCACAGAAACAGAGACGTTGGGCCTGGGATAAAGGGATGCCCAAAATTGGGGCATTATTGCTCTAAGGCCCTTAGACAACACTTTCTAAGGTCCACATTTAACAAATCAGGTCAAGCTAATTCTGTATCCTAAATATATCTCTTTTCAATAAACACAAAAAGGGAACTTCTGCTTTGGGGAAGATTGAGTAGACATACTTTTGTCTATTTCTTCCCTGAAGTACAACTAAAATTTCTGAACGTTATATATAAAACAAGCACAAAAAGACTCTGAACATGGGAGAGAAGATGGCAGACTGGCTAGGGACATTGGAAGCGAAGAAAAATGTGGTGAATTCCCTGCATTTTTTTTTATTTGCTTTTGCCTTATAGATCTCAGACTTAGAGCTGAAGAATCTGACTACATAGCAATGCAGATGATAACCCCCAACAAAAAGCTGCTCTCTCTAGTCAAAGAGCTAGAAAAACCAAAAATTCTTAGATAATAATCTCTCTGCTCAAGCCAGACACCACAGAAAAAAACTATGGCCCATTCCCACACAAGCCAGCAAAGGCCCAGTGGGAGCCTAGATTTCCAGTCTTGTACACCTCAAGCTAGGTGTCCAAACCACCACCTCACATTCCCCACTAGGGTGGTGTCAGATGGATGACAGTAGGAAACTGGTACTCTCACCCTCACCAGGAAGTAGAAAGCCTCTTCCGTTTCATAAGAGTCTGGCATTTCCTCTGCTTGCACTCACTCAGTCCTGCCACCCTGTGAAGAAGGTGCCTGCTTCTCCTTTGCCTTCTGCTGTGATTGTAAGTTTCCTGAGGCCTCCCTAGCCATGTGGAACTGTCAGTGAAGTAAACCTCTTTCCTTTATAAATTACCCAGTCTTGGGTATTTCTTCATAGCAGTGGGAGAATGGTGTAATACACCAATCGACAGATGTCAACACTGAGCTAATAGAAATGTTAGAATTATCTGAAAAAAGGTTTTAAAGCAGCCATCATAAAAAGTATTGCTTCAAATGGAATAATAAACAGCAATAAAAAGCAAATAAAAGGAAATAAAGAAGTAGGAGATATAAATAAAAACCAATGTGAATTTTAGAACTAAAACAACAGAAGAATCCAATTGTAAAACTCAGTGGAAGGGCTCAGCAGCAGAACAGAGGGGACAGAAGAAATAGTCAATGAACTTGAAGAGATATCAATAGAAATTATACAATATGGATAACAGAGAGAAGAAAGAGTAAACAAAAAGTGAATAGAGCCTCAGGGACCTGTGAGACCATAACAAAAGATTTAGCGTTATTGTAATTAGAGTTTTGAAGGGAGAGGAAAAAGACAGCAGAGCTGGTAAATGCTCTAACAAACAATAGCTAAAAACATTCCAAATTTGACATAAGATATAAATGTACAGATTCAAAAAGTTAAGTGACCCCCAAAAAGGAGAAGCCCAAAGAAATTCATACCAAGACATATAATAGTCAAACTTATAAAAACTAAAGACAAAGAAAAAAATCTTGAAAGCAGAGAGACAGAAATGACACCTTATCTATTAGGAAAAACAATTTAAATTTAAAGAGACTTTTCACCAGAAACCATGCAGGCCAGAAGGAAATAGAAAACATTTTTTCAAGTTCTGAAAGAAAAAAAAAAAAAAAGAATTATCAACCCCAAATCCTATACCCACCAAAAATATCCCTCATGAATGAAGAAATCAAGACATTATCAGATAAAGAAAAACTAAGAGAATTTATCACCAGCAGACCTACCCTTTAAAAATTCCTGAAAGAAGATTCCTAAACAGAAATAAAATGATAAAACAAGAAATCTTTTTGAAAGATTACAAATAAAGAACATGGTAAGCAAAAATATGGGTAAATAGAGTAGACTTTTTTTTTGCCTCTTGAGTTTTTTAAAGAATTCTGGCTGTTGAAGCAAAGATTGGAACAATCTGATGTGGTTATAAATATGGATTGTGGAAATATTTAAGACAAAAAATGTAAAAGCAGATATGATTTCTACACTTAACTCAGACCGGTAAAATGACAACATCACTAGGCTGTGGTAAGTTTTACATTTATATATATAGTGGCTATACATATTTAATATATAAATATATATAGTGGCTATACATATTTAATATATAAATATATATAGTGGCTATACATATCTAATATATAAACATATATAGTGGCTATATATATTTATGTGCATATATATACATAAATATGTGTGTGTGTGTGTGTGTGTATATATACACATAGCCACTAAAGCAACCACTTTAAAAAGCTATACAAAGATATATACTCGAAAAAATGGTATGGGCACATCAGAATGGAATTCTAAAAAATGTTTAAGTTACTCACAGAATGGCAGGAAAAACAAAACAGAAAACAATAGAACAAATAGGAAAAAATGGAAGACTTAAGTTTCAACATATCAGTATTTACATTGAATATGCATGGCCTATATACACCCATTAAAAGACAGAGATTGGAACAGTTTGTTAAAAACATGACCAAAATATATGCTTTTTATAAGAAACTCACTTCAAATATAACAATATAGGCAGATTTAAAGTGGAAGGATAGAAAAAGATAAACCATGCAAATATTACTCAAAGGAAAGTAGGACAGCTATATTAATATCAGATAAAGTAGACTTCGGGACAAATAAAACAAAATGTACAATACCTTAGGTCTGCCTAGGTCTGATATTGTTCCCCCCAATCCATTTTCCTCAGTGTGGAAAGCATGTTCTTCCTAAAATGCAGATCCTGTCATGTCATTCCCTCGCTTGAAATCCTCCCATTCTTTTAGGATGAAGGCTGAACTCTTTATCAAGGCTTAGAGATGCCTCATGATTGTGCTCCTGACTGCCGTCTTGTCTGATTTCTAGCTTTTCCTCTAGGATTTAATGTATGCTTCAACCGTACTGAAACAAATAAACTTAGGTGCTGTACTCTAGCTCAATATCATAACTTTGCAAATAACTTTGCAAATGATTTCCCACTGTGGCTTTTCCACTGTCTAGTTGGGTAATTAATTCAAGTTTTAGATAAATGCCATTTCTCATTTCTGCCACAAGTTTGTGTTCCAGACTAAGTTAGGACCCTGCAGCTATGTACTGCCATAACACCCTACAGTCATAACAGAACACTAGTCATAGCTTACTGTAATTGCATGTTTAATCACATACCTCCCCTCACTGCAGTAAAGGGAATGCTCAATACATATTAACGTTTATCCATACTCCCTCCTTTCCTTTGATTTTCTGAATGTAGTCCACCTCCTGAGAGTCACTGCAGCATCTTTGATTCTGAAATGTGTCCTTTCCTGTTAAGTGATAGGCTATGATGAATTATTTGACGGTAGGAGCCATGCCATATTCATCCATTTATCCTTACCTTCTGGCCCATAGTAGGTGCTCAGTAAACATTAATCATATGAACAAATGCATAAGTACATAAACAAATGAGTAGAATTAATACCAGAAAACAAAGCAGACCATTGAATATAGATATGGTTGTCATTGACATGTAATATAATAATAACTTTTCCTTTTAATTTTGAAAAATTAAAAGCTGCCAAAGAGTTGAAAGAATAGGACAATGAACACCTATATAACCTTCACTCAGATTTACCAATTGTCAACATGTTCTCAGATACAATTTTCCTTCTCTATATATGTATTTATTTTTCTAAAACATTTGAAAACACATTGTAGATGTCAAAACACTTCACTCTTAAATATGTGGGCACATATGTCCTAAGAAAAAGACATTCTCCTTTATATCTACAATGTAATTACCACACCCAGGAGAGTTAATAACAATTCAATAATATCATCAAATATATGGTCAATATTTAAAGTTTCCCATTTTTTAAATAGTGTGCTTACTTGTACTTTTTAAATAGAGAAATTAATAAAAGTTTATGCACTGTATTTGGTGTTCATCTGTTTTTAGCCTTAAAGTAATTTAAAAATAAATAGCAATATGATTAATGCTTACAATTTCAAGGCTGGGCTTCTTGGAGTGGTTACATAGTACAATATATTGATTGAAGAGGAGTCACTATGTCCAGAATTTGATTAATATATTTGCATGTTCAGAAACTTAACATTATTGTCATCAAAAAATCATGCTCTGAGAGATAGATATAAAGTACCTACTTGTCAACTTACCTCCTTATTTTCTACTGTATCTAGTTGCTACCTTCCACAAGGCAATCTACTTTTGCTCATAAACAGTTCTGTTACTGTTATGTAACAGTAGGCTCACTGCAGCCTCAACTTCCTGCGCTTAAGTGAGCCTCGTGCATCAGTCTCTCAAGACCACAGACACGCACCACGCCACCACACCCAGTAGTTTTTGTATTTTTTGTAGAGACAGAGTCTTGCCACGTTGCTCAGGCTGGTCTTGAACTCCTGAGCTCAAGTAATCCTCCTGCTTTGACCTCCCGAAGTACTGGGATTACATGCATGAGCCACTGTGCTTGGCCCAAAATTTTCAATCACCGCTGAGCACTGAGACAGACCCACCTGGTGTCTGTCTTCCATGAGTTGACTCATTTAAGGAAGATGACTCTGCCTAAGTGAGATGATGTTATAATATGATAGTCACCTGTCCCTAAAAGAGGATGCATTTTGGAATCAGGAATGATATGGGGCTGCACCACATGAGCAAGTTGTTTGGTCTCCAAGTGGCTGACTCTGAATCCTCACTATTGTGTTACAAACTAGAGTCTCCCTGCCATCTTCAGAAGAGATGAGGCAGGACATTAAAAATATGGTCTCTTTCTTGCCTGTGTCAGCGAATCTTCAGATAGGAAATTGTTTTTAATTTCCTTGGCCTAAAAGGAAGAATTAGTTTCCTCATCTGGAATGAGTGTCATTATGAAATTGTTATTAGCTTTGCTTTAGTAAATTATCTATAAAATATGAGAGAGAAGATTTGACTGTAAACCTAGTTTCAGCACACAGGTTCAACTATGACATCTTTTTAATAGCTTTATTGAGATATAATTTGTGTACCATACAATTAAACCATTTAAAGTATACAACTCTTTGGTTTTTAGTATGTTCACAGTTATACAACCATCACCACAATCAATTTTAGAACATTTTCATCACACTGAAAAGAAATCACATGTTTATTATTAGTCACTCTCCATTTCCTCCCATTATGCTTTAACTTAGCATAATGTTTTCAAGATTTATTCACTTTGTAGAATCTATGTTGTTAAAGCATCAGTACTATATTCATTTTCAGACAGAATAATATTTCTGCGTATTGAATATATAATATTTTGCTTATCAGTTGACAGACTTTTGGTTGTTTTCACATTTTGCCTATTATGAATACTGCTGCTATGAAGATTTATGAATAAATTTTTATTTGAGCGTATGTTTTGCTTTCTCTTGGGTATATAACTAGGAGTGGAATTACTGGACCACATGGTTACTCTTTTTAACATTTGAAGGAAGTACCAAGCTGTTTTCCAAAGTGTCTGTGTACCTTTCCACAAGCAATGTATGAAAATTCTAATTTCTCTACACCTTTGCCAACCCTTGTTATGATTTGTCTTTTTGATTATAGTCATTTTAGTAAATATAAATTGGTGTCTCATTGTGGCTTTGATTTTTATTTTTCTAATGACCGATGGTGTTGAGCATCTTTTCATGGGCTTTTTGTCATTTACATGTCTTCTTTAGAAAAATGTCTATTCAGATTATTTGCCTATTTTTCAGTTGGGCTGTCTTTTAATTGTTGAGTTCTCAGTGTTCTTTTATATTCCAAATTCAAATCCCTTATCAGATGTAATGATTTGCAAATATTTTCTTTCTTTCTGTTTCTCTTCACTTTCTTGGTATTGTCCTTTGAAGTACAAAGTGTTTTTTTATTTTGAATAAGTCTAATTTATCTATTTTTTTTTTGTTTGATTCCTTGTGTGTTTGGTGTCATAGCTAAGAAATCATTGCCTAACAACAGGTCACAAAGATTTATGCTTATTTTCTTCTAAGGGTTTTCTAGTTTTAGCTGTGACATTAGAGTCTTTGATCTATTTTAAGTTGATTTTTTATATAGTGTGAGCTAGAAGTTCAACTTCATTCTTTTGCAGGTTGATACCCAGTTGTCCTAGCATCATTTGTTGAAAAGAATATTCTTCCTCCATTAAATTGCTTTAATGTCCTTGTTGAAAATCAGTAAATCATAGATATGAAGCTATATTTTGGCTCTCACTTCTATTCCATTCATCTACATGTCAAATTTTATGCCAGTTTCATAATGTCTTGATGATTGTAGCTTTGTAGCACATTTGAAATTGCAAAATGTGAGTATGCTATTTTTTTTCTCTTTTAAGACTATTTTGACTATTATGGGTTCTTTCAATTCCCATACGAATTTTAGAGTTGGTTCATCAATTTCTGCAAAAACGTGAGCTAAGACTTTGATGGGGTAGTAATGAATCTCTAGATCAATTTGGAAAGTATTGTCTTCTTAAAATATTGAGTCCTTCAATCCATGAACATGATATATCTTCCCAGTTATTTAGGTCTGTTAACATTTCTTTCAGCATTATAAATGAGAATGTAAGTTTTGCACTTATTTTGTAAAATTTATTTCTGTTTTATTATTTTGGATGCTATTGTAAATAGAATTGTTTTCTTAATTTCATTTTCAGATTGTTCATTACCATCATATGGAAATATCACTGATTTTTGTATATCATATATTGATTTTTGTATTTTGTTTAGTTATACTTCACTGAACCATGTTTTTGGTATCTCAATGCAACAGTTTTTATTCTTTGTGTAACCCATGGAAATAATTTTATTTTTCTTTTGGAACTGAAATACATAGTTGTTTCATTTGCTAAGTAAAATTTTTTATGAAATTGGAGCAGCATATGTTAGGACTTCAAAATCTGCATCCAAATATTTTAAAAGCTTCTGTAGTTATAGGCTGCATACTGGGCATCAGTGTGGACCTTAGTGCACATTTTACAGAGTTTTAAAATGCAAACTATTTTTTAATCTAAAGTACTTTTTATGTAAAGGATTTCATTAATCCTTAAGTACTTGTTAAAGAAAGAATTTGATCAAAATGATAGTACAATTAGATCAAATATACATTTAGAAAATAATTAAGACCATTTGGTTTCACTGAACAATGAACAACCAGCTTATTATTTCTGTATTAGTTCTTTTACTTATTTGACCATCCAATGATAATCTATTATGTGCCTACAACTCTAGTTAGAGAAGCAGAGATGAGGCAATGTTCTTTTTGTCAAAGATCTTACGGTCTAGCATCTGTTGTAACTGGAAACCCCAAATTACTGTAGCTAATAAGTTTCTAATAAGCATAAATAATTATTAATAAACTTACTATTAAATATTTCTTAATCTTTCAAATACTATACAGAATACCTAAGAATAATATCTCTCAGCACAATTTCCCAGATATTTGAGGCAGCGACTTGGTGAACAAAATCTATATATAAGAAAAAAGTTTAAAAGGTATATAGCACAATTTTATAGTTTTGGAGTTGTGATAGCATGGCCATTGTGCAAATTTGGACTGCTCCATTTCTTAGAATAAAAGAATCAGAAATAATAAGAGAATCATTCCACAGGTCCATCTAAAAGTAGAAATAGTCTCTGAAAAAGGTAAATCTAGTATCATTTGCAGTTTAGCATAAGCCAGGAAGTGACCACTAAAAGATCCTTTTGAAATTTCCTGAACCTTTGCTCCTGCCCAACATATTATTTGTTTGTTTCTCTATAGTGAATATCAATAAAACCCTTAAAATGGAAAGAATTACCAGGGAAGGGAGATCTGAGAGATACATGCTTTTGCATGGCTGGCCCTGGAGAGACAGGAGCCACAAGGGAGAGGGCACAGCCCCTGAACTGAGGAGCCTGTTGAGGAGTCGCTTTAAAAGAGGTCTCTAGGCTGGGCGTGGTGGCTCATGCCTGTAATCCCAGCACTTTGGGAGACTGAAGCGGGCAGATCACAAGGTCAAGAGTTCGAGACCATCCTGGCCAACATGGTAAAACCCCATCTCTACTAAAAATACAAAAATTAACTGGGTGTGGTGGCATGCACCTGTAATCCCAGCTACTCAGGAGGCTGAGGCAGGACAATCGCTTGAACCCGGGAGGCGGAGGTTGCAGTGGGCAGAGATGGCGCCACTGCACTCCAGCCTGGCGACAGAGACAGAATTCATCTCAAACTAAAAACTAAACTAAACTAAACTAAACTAAAAAACAGGTCTATAGGGCAGTGGTCCATGACCTTTTTTGACACCAGCGACTGCCTTCATGGAAGACCATTTTTCCATGGACGGGGTGGTGGGTGGAATGTTTTCAGATGAAACTGTTTCACCTCAGATCATCAAGCATTAGATTATCATAAGGAGCACACAACCTAGATCCCTCACATGCAGAGCTCCCAATAGTGTTCGTGCTTCTATCAGAATCTAATGCTGCTGCTGATCTCACAGGAGGTGGAGCTCAGGTGATAATATTAACTTGCCCACCACTCACCTCCTGCTGTGCGGCTGGGCTCCTAACAGGCCACAGACTGGGGTTGGGAACCCCTGCTCTAGAGGTTTACTCCAGCTCCTGTGCTCCTACTTATTTATTTTCACATGTATTTCCATCTCTCAGGGGAAAATATTTATTTTTTTCTTCAAGACTATATTTCCGTGAAACCCCTGCCTTATGTGCTGATGAATTCAGGAAAAGCAAACAAAAAACAAACTCATTTTTTCCTTATGGAATAGATCACTTTGGATTACATAGCAAAGGTTAACATTGATAGAGTGCATATCCCATGCCAGACACTCTATATGCGCTATTTTGCTGAATCTCCTAGGAGCTCTATGGCATATGGTATGTCCTGCAATTGCACTCAATTTGCAGAAGATGGAAGTGAATTGTTTAGTGTCCTTGGTCATACAACTACTGAGTGCTACGTCTAGGAATCAAAGGCTTCATAATCTTAAAACATAACTGCCTTGAAACTTCTTTCAAGCCGTTTCCTAATCCTGCTTTTCTAATGGCTGTCTTGTTTACTGAATTCATCAGTACTTTGCTTTCTTGGCTAATATGATTTGCCCAAGTAGTACACAGACTGTAAGCCTCCCAGCCTCTGGTAAAGCAGTAATGCCAAGGGACTTACTGCCTCAGAGAGCAGCTGTGTTATTTTCTCAAGTCACGATATTCCCCCAGGTCTCCGCATATTTGTCTGTGAAACTCAGGAGTTAGATTTGATTATCTTTGAGCTCAAGGATTCTGTTGCTGATTTTCCGTTCTGGGAAAAATTATAGACGTCACAAATGCTTCCAGAGTATAATTGATTAAATCTCACTAGATCATTTTTGTTCCAGAACAAGGTCCAGAATGACCTTGTTCAATAAGAGAAAATTTTAAGGTCATTAAGAGAAAAATTTTTTCTTATCAAATCTTCTTTTAGGCAGTTAGGAAAATAAAAAATGTAAGCCTGAAAAAAATAAAAAATTTTGTGGTAAAATATATAAAACATAAAATGTGCATGTTAACCATTAGGCACACAGTTCTTTGTCGTTAAATATATTCATATCATTATAAAACCATCACTATCATCCTCTTCTGCCATCATCTTCCCTACTGAAACTGTAACCATTAAACACTAACTTCTCATTTCTCCCTCCTCCCAGCCCCTGACAGCCATATTTGATTTTCTGTCTCTATGAATTTGACTCCTCTAGGAACCTCATCTAAAAAAATGCAATCTTTCTCCTTTTGTGACTGGCTTATTTTATTTACCATAGTGTTTTCAAGTTTCATCCGTATTGTACCTTGTGTCAGAATTTCCTTCCCGTTTCAGGCTGAATCATATTCCATTGTACAGCATGTATACATACAGAATGTTGCTTATTCATTCATCTGTTGATAGACACTAGGGTCGCTTCCATTTTAGCTATTGTGAATAATGCTGCTACGAACATGGGTGTACAAATATCTGTTTGAGTCCCTGCTTTCATGTTTCAAGGGTATATATCCATGTGGCATTTATATTTTGTGATAATCCTATGCTAATTTTTTTTGAAGAACTGCCATGCCATTTTCCACAGTGCTACACCATTTACATTTCCACCAACAATGCACAAGGGCCCCCATTTCTCCACATCCTTGCCAATACTTGCTATTTTCTGTATTTATTTTGTTTTTGTTTTGACAATAGCTATGCTAACGGGTGTAAGATGGTATCCCATTACGGTTTTCATTTGCATGTCCCTAATGACTAGTGATGTTGAGCATCTTTTCATGGGATTGCTACTTGTATATCTTTGTTGAAGAAATGTCTATTTACGTCCTTTGCCCATTTTTAATTGGGTTATTTGGTTTCTTGATCTTGAGTTGTTAAAAACTACTATAGTTTGAATGCGTCCCCTCCAAAATCCATGTTGAAACTCAATTCCCATTTTGGTGGCGTTAAGAGGTGGGGCCTTTTGTAAAGTGAAGAAATTCATGAAGGATCCACCTTCAAGAATGGATCGATGCCTTATAAAAGGGCTGGAGGAAAGTAGTTTAGGTCTTTTGTTGTCCTGCTCTTTCACCACATGAAGATATGTATACAGCATCATGCATGAGAAATGGGCCTTCACTGCTTGCTCTTACTCTTGGGCTTCTCAGCCTTCAGAACTGTGACAAATTTATGTTCCATATGAATTACCCAGCTTGTGGTATTTGGTTACAGCAACACAAATGGACTAAGACAGTAAGACAGGAGTTTCTTTTTAAAGATATTCTTGATGTCAATCCTTTTTCAGATATATGACTTGCAAGTATTTTTTCCCATTCTGTGGGTTTGCATTTTTCATTGCATTGCTAGTATCCTTTTGTGTGCAAAAAATTTTAATTTTGATGAAGTCCAACTTACCTGCTTTTTAAATTTTGTTTCTTGTGTTTTGATGTCATATCCAGAAAGTCATTGCCAAATTCAGCATTATGAAGAGTTTTTTAAAATTTCTTCTATGAGTTTTATAATTTTTATCAGTTATATTTAGGTCTTTGATTCATTTTGAGTTCATTTTTGTATATGGTGTAAGATAAGTCTCCAACTTTCTTTCTTTCTTTCTTTCTTTCTTTCTTTCTTTTTTTCTTTCTTTCTTTCTTTCTGCATGTGGATATTCTGTTTTCTCAGCATCATTTATTGAAAAGATTGTTTTTTCCCATTGAATGGTCTTGGCCCACTTGTCAAATATATGCAAGTTTATCAAATATATGCTTGTGAAATACACACTTGACCATACATGCAAGATTTTACTTCTGGTCTGTCTATTCTACTCCATTCCTCTATGTGTGTGTCTTTATGGCAGTACCACACTATATTGATTACCATGGCTTTATAGTAAATTTTAAAATCAGAAAATATGGGATCTCCAAACTTGTTCTGAGGCAAGATTGTTTGGTTATTCGAGAAAAGTTAACTTTTTCATGTGAAAGTAAATGAACTTAAAAGTATGATTAAAATAAACATTTTATCACAGGAATACAATTACATCTTTTATTCATGAATGAATGGGACCTTGTTGTCAAGGACCTATTTCTCTGGTGGGGGAGATGTGTTCTAAATGAGATACAAAGTAAACGTGAAGTAAAAGAAACTAACAACCAAGCAAATTTCAAAGAAGTAAGAAATTATTTCTGCTGAAGGTTAACAAAGAACATTTCCTTAAGGAGGAAGTGAAATTTGAATTCAGTGCAAAAAAACTTAGAAAGTCAAGTGGGGGAGGGGTATATTTGTTAATTAATTTGTTATTGTACTTTCTAATTCTACTTTAGTTCTATATGCAATGTTGGATACTTCTAATCTGTTTTTACATTATTTTTAAAGCTGTGGTTAAAAAAGAAAGCTCAAATAATACTTACATAGTATCTATAATTTGTCTTTTCATGTACTTTTCCAACTTTGAAAAAGAATTCCACAAATGTTTTCAACATGCTTTCAGAATTAATGATTTTTAAAGTCTCATTTAAAAAGGTTTATTTTGAGTTTCTATTTGGGATGATAGAAGAGTTCTAGAAATAGATCGTGGTGATGATTACACACATTTTAAATGTATGTAGTGCCACTGAATTGCAAACTTTAAAATGGTTAAAATGAAACATTTTGTTTTATCTGTTTTACCACTATTTTTATAGAGACTACTTCACTGTCTCAGATATAATAATATTTTATGAAATGAAAACGTCCTTAGATGTTGTCTAGAATAAAAAGAAACTATTATGTGTGTAGTTGACTACCTATAGGAAGTTTGAAACTTATTATAGGGAACATGGAAATATTGATAATTTCTGCTTTTATGGGTGGATTTATGCTTCAAGGTAGGGAAACTGATGATGTGGCACTGCAAATAAATAAAAAAGCATCCAAGACATTCTGGAAAGTAAACTGGAAGATTTTTGTTTGTTTGTTTTGTTTGAGACAGAGTTTTCACTCTTGTTGCTTGGGCTGGAGTGCAATGGCGTGATCTCGGCTCACCACCACCTCCACCTCAACTGGAAGATTTTTATGTAAATTATACGTTGAAAAGCAACTTAAGAGGAAAATGATTATTTAATTTCTCCAGATAAATACCAGAAGATATATACCCAAATTGGAAAGTCAAGTAGATTGAGTAATTTTTCAAATGAAAATGAAGAGTTTTCATAAAGATTTTGCTGCAAAAATGCAGAGGGCTTGAAGAGAGAAGTCAATCCAGGCCTGGTGACCAACCGGAAAAGACCCCAGAGATCTTTGGCTTTTCCTCAACTCTATGAACTCTCTCTCCCTTGTGGGTTCTTTCAAAGATAAATCATAATCCTGAACATCAGATCTCCTTTTCTTGGTAGTTTCCAAGCAAGCATTCTAGATCAAAATGTCACAAGGACCTAGAAAGGATTATTCAGCTCTTTAAAACAATGGCAGATTGCCTGAGATGAATAAGGCTGTGAGGCACTGCTTCTACTCCACAGTCGACCTTTAGAATGTGCTCCTTTCAAATTTCTTCTGCAGAAGTAAAGAGTAGCTCTAAGTTTGACTAGATTAGGAGCATGCCTATGTTTACCAAGTATTGGTTAAGACCTACTTTGTGTGATGTAGAAAAAAAAAATGAGTGAGACAAGGAGGTCACTGCCTTCAAGGAGCTTTGAGGAAAAAAATAGGAGAGAAACTGACATAATAAATATTTGCAAAGCAGGTCAATAAGTATTAGACTCATGGTGTGTTCACTCATTCAGTGATCACTGATTAAGCGTCTTCCATGAACTGTTACTGGTTCTAGGATATGGGCTGATATAAACAGATAACATGCACTTGTGCAACTACATGTAGAACACTGAAAGTACACTGCAACCAGAGAAATGAAAAGGAGCAAGAGCCCTGGATAAATAACATGCAGCATTTATTGAACCTTTTCCATATTTCAGTCACTTTGCTTTTAACTCATCTATTCCTCATCAAATTTTTTTGAAATAGGAAAAAGATCCTCACTTTATAGTTGAGGACACTAAGGCTTAAAGAGTTTAAGTAATTCACTCACATAATTACATAATTTCCAGAAGTATTTTTGTCAAACAAATATAATCTGGTTTTTGTTGTTTTTAAAATTAGTATCTACATGACAGAAAAAGAAGATATATGAAAAAAGTTCCTATAGACATACTGTAAATATGGTTTCCTCTGGGTGATAAAACTGAAAGAGAAAATAGATGATCGATTTTTACTGTTTGTTTCTGACATAGTTTGATTATATTTCCCCACCCAAAACTCATGTTGAATTATAATCCCCAATGCTGGAGGTAGAGCCTAGTGGGAGGTGTTTGGATCATGGCAGTAGATCTCTCATGGCTTGGTGCTCTTTTGCGAATGAGTGAGTTTTCACAAGATCTGGTCATTTAAAAGTGTGTGGCACCTCCCCCACCCCACTTTCTCTCTCTCTGGCTCCTGTTTTGGCCCTGTGATGTACCTGCTTCCACTTTGCCTTCTGTCATGAGTAAAAGCTCCTTAAGGCCTCCCCAGAAGCAGAGCAGATGCTGGAGTTATGCTTTCAGTGTACAGCCTGCAGAACAGTCAGCCAATTAAACCTCTTTTCTTTATAAATTACCCACTCTCAAGTATTTCTTTTTAGTAATGCAAGAATGACTTAATACAATTTCTTAATGATGTTTTGAATACTTTTATTACAACTGTCATATATTATTTTGTAGTAAGAAAAATGTTTTGTTTTAAAAAATGGGGAGATGGGGAGTTCTCTAAAGTCACACAGCAAGAGTTATTCAAACTCTGGGTTGTGGTTTTTTTTGTTTTTGTTTTTTTTTACTGGAAATGTTATATCCTTAGGCACCACATTGTTTTGCATCCAAACTCCCATATAAAATATGTATAAGCTTCTACCTGCTTTACCTTCTGTAGGACAGTTCTCTGGGTACCCCCTTGGACAAACCCCATTCTTCTGCCCTTTTCCCTTTTAGTTCTCAAGAATAACTGTAGAATGTGCTGGGATAAAGAGGAGCCAGCCCAAATAGCTCTGGCTTGTTCCAACCCCCCGGAACAGGATGTTCTTTAATACTTTAGCTCAGCATGTCATGATCCCCTGGGGCATAAAACCAGGGAAGGCTGCTTTCTGGGGTTTCTCAACTGCCTTGGGCAGCTTTCCTGAGCCATGAAGAACTGGCTCACAATGAATCCCAGGTTTCTGTAAACTCTTGCTGCTATCTATAATAAAATATCTAAATATAACTTGTGTGAGGGGTATTCTGTCTCACTAGATTCAGACAAGTTGGTAATCAATGCACAGTGAACCTGTTTCACAACTCTTTTTTAATAATTCATCAGATATAGTTCTAGAGGTCCTGCATGATGACAATAAAACTTTGTTAATTGAAAGAAAATTAAAAAGCTCTTAACTATATTAATGTTCAAACATTCCTACTAAGTCTTTACAGCCTGGTAATAGTGGTCCCTTAGGAGGCCTGAGTTGCGGAGATCTTGCCTTGTGAGAGACATAAAGCAGACATTATGCTCAAAGAGTGCACAAGAAGTTCTGTATCATTCTTTAGTTGTTACTTTGGTTTGGGTTTTGTTTTCCTGACAGCAATTAATCTATATCATTCTCCAGGAATTATTTACTACCACTTCCATAATGAAGGGAGCGAGAAAAGAAGGAAGCAAATGGGGCAAGAGTCTTTTACATTTGTGAATTTATATTCTCTGTAGAAAAACAAGTCTATTTCTTCTGTCTCCTCCATCTAAGCTAGGTTAGAGTTATCTTCCCTTAGAAATCATAATAATGGGAAAATGAAACAACTGACATTCAATTGAAGCAAAAAAAAAAATCCGTGAGTACTAAGTTTGAGAAGCTTTTTGTTCATTGGTTCTAACCACGAAGTGATTAGCTTTCTATATTTAGTTGTCAGAAGAGGGATTTTCACTGGATACAAATATTTAAATGACTTATTAATGGAAAAACCAAACTAGAGATTTCAGGATATGAGATGTGGCTTCAAAATAGCAGTAAGAACATTTATTAAATGGTCAACTTTTTAATGCATTAATAAGCTTAGAATTAGAATACTGTAGTATAACTTCTCTTGAGTGTCCTTGTTGCACTTGAGTACAAGCAATCATCACTGCATCCATTTTCATTTTCCCCTGAGTTTGCTTTCCCTAATTAAGGGAGCTAGTAATGGCACTTACATTTCATCTAATCTGGCTTTAAGTAATTATGGTTCATTGTAGCAATTACAAGTTACATTTATAATGAACAATAAAGGGGAAAACCTTTCAAATGCAGTTTATTAGGCTTTGAAAATCTGCTACAGAATGGACAGTCAATATATATTTACTAGGCAATCAAATTCTTTAGTGAGAATATGAATTAAGTGTAAGAAACTCACATCCATGACTCTCTTTAAACTGTGACCCCAAACCCATTTCCTCCACAATACTCTCCTAATACCAGAATAGCACATCCACTCTAATGCTTCTTCAGCATTGCATATAGACAACTCATAATATTAATTAACATAGTCCATAAAATATGGTTCTTTTAAATATTTTATTTTTTTTTTCTGTTTATGGTCTTTTCATTTATATGTAAGTTCCATGAGGACAGAAATCATCATCTATATTTCTTTTGCTTCTTTTGGCAGATACTATGCAAAGTCTGCCTTGTGCCTTCCTTTTTCCTCACATTTCATTTAAACTCCCCTCCCACTTGGTCATCTCAATATCCTACTAGGGCTCTATTCTTTTGATACGGCCTTCCTGACCATTCTAAAACTAATTCCTTACTCTATCGATTGCCTACAACATTTCCCACATCTACTACTTTGATTCCTGTATTAGTCCATTCTCACACTGCTAATAAAGACACACCTGAGACTGGGTAATTTATAAAGAAAAAGAGGTTTAATGGACTCACAGTTCCACATGGCTGGGGAGTCCTCACAATCATGGCAGAAGGCAAAGGAGGAGCAAAGGCATATCTTACATGGCAGCAGGCAGGAGAGCATGTGCAGGCGAACTGCCCTTTCTAAAACTGTCAGATCTCATGAGACTTATTCACTGTTACAAGAACAGTATGGGAAAAACCTGCCCCCTTGATCCAATTACCTCCTACCTGGTTCCTCCCATGACACATGATGATAATGAGAGCTACAATACAATATGAGATTTGGGTGGGGACACAGATACACCATGTCATTCCACCTCTGACCCCTCCCAAATCTCATGCCCTTACGTTTCAAAAACAATCATGCCTTCCCAACAATCTCCCAAAGTCCTAACTCATTCCAGCATTAACTCAAAAGTCCACAGTCCAAAGTCTCATCTGAGACAAGGGAAATCCCCTCTGCCTATAACCCTGTAAAATCAAAAGCAAGTTAGTTACTTCCTAGATACGATGGGGGTAGGGTACAGGAATTGGATAAATACACCCATTCCAAATTGGAGAAGTTTGCCAAAATGAAGGACTATAGGCCCTGCGCAAGTCCAAAATCCAGCAGGGCAGTCAAATGGTAAAACTCCAAAAGGACTTCCTTTGACTTCATGTCTCACATCCAGATCATGCTGATGCAAGAGGTGGGCACCCATGGCCTTGGGTAGCTCCACTCCTCTGGCTTTACAGGGTATAGCCCCCCTCCTGGCTGCTTTCACAAACTGGCATTGAGTGTCTGTGGCTTTTCTAGGTGCACAATGCAAGCTGTTGGTGGATCTACCATTCTGGGGCCTAGGGGATGGTGTCTCTCTTTTCACAGTTACACTAGGCAGTGCACCAGTGGGGACTCTGTGTAGGGGCTTCCACCCCACATTTCCCTTCTGCACTGCCCTAGCAGAGGTTCTCTGTGAGGGTTCCAACTCTGCTGCAAACTTCTGCCTGGACATCCATGCATTTCCATACATCCTCTGAAATCTAGGTGAAGATTCCCAAACCTTAATTCTTGACTTCTGTGCACCCACAGGCTCAACACCACGTGGAAGCAGCCAAGGCTTGGGATTTTCACCATCTGAACCATCTGAAGCAGCCGCCTGAGCTGTACGCTGGCCCTTTTAGCCACTGCTGGGACACAGGGCACCAAATCCAGGGCACTTCACATAGCAGCAAGGCACTGGGCCTGGCCCACAAAACCATTTTTTTCCTCCTAGGCCTCCTGGCTTGTGATGGGAGGGGCTGCCCTGAAGACCTCTGGCATACCCTGGAGACATTTTCCCTATTGTCTTGTTGATTAACATTTGGCTTCCTGTTACTTATGCAAATTTCTATAGCTGGTTTGTATTTCTCCTCAGGAAGTGGAGTTTTCTTTTCTATTGCATTATCAGGCTGCAAGTTTTCCAAACTTTTATGCTCTGCTTCCCTTTTAAATATAAGTTCTAATTCCAAACAATATATTTGTAAATACATAAAACTAGATTTTTTTTTTTACAGCACCCAAGTTACCTCTTGAATGCTTTGCTGCTTATAAATTTTTTCCACCAAACACCCTAAATCATCTCTCTCAAGTTCAAAGTTCCACAGATCTCTAGGCCAGGGGCAAGAACATAGCAAGAGTTACCTTTATTTCAGTTCTCAACAAGTTCCTTATCTCCATCCAAGAGCCCCTCAGCCTGGCCTTTATTGTCCATATCATTATCAGCATTTTGGTTGAAGTTATTCAACAAGTCTCTAGGAAGTTCCAAGCTTTCCCACGTCTCCCTGTCTTCTGAGACCTCCAAGTCTCTAGGAAGTTCCAAAGTTTCCTACATTTTCCTGTCTTCTTCTGAGTCCTCCAAACTGTTCCAACCTCTGCCTGTTACCCAGTTCCAAAGTCATTTCCACATTTTCAGGTATCCTTGTAGTGGTATCCCACTCTATTGGCACCAATTTACTGAATTAGTCTGTTCTCACACTGCTGATAAAGACATACCTGATACTGGGTAATTATTAAAGAAAAAGACGTTTAATCGATGCACAGTTTCACGTGACTGGGAAAACCTCACAATCATGGCAGAAGGTGAAAGAGGAACAAAGGCATGTCTTACATAGCAGCAGGCAAGCAAATGTGTGCAGAGGAACTGCCATTTATAAAACCATCAGATCTCATGAGACTTATTCACTATCATGAGAACAGCATGGGAAAAAATCTGCCCCCATGATTCAATTACCTCCCACCGGGTCCCTCTGATTACACATGGAGATTATGGGAGCTGCAATTCAAGATGAGATTTGTGTGGGGACACAGCCAAACCATATCAATTCCTATAATATATTGTCTTATGTTATTAAGGATTGTTAGCTCCTAAAAGAGAAAAAAAAAAAAAAATACTGGCCTGTCTGCTCTGTCATGTGTTATGAAACCTTGTCCATTCATTCAAAGAGTATTTATTAATTTCTTTTCAATCTTGAGCCCTCATCCTTTCCCTCTGGACTCTTTCTGTAGCATAATCATATATACTTGCAGGTCTTTAACTACCATCTACAGGCTATTAACATCCAATAACTCCAACTCAGACCTCTCTTGAGAGATCAAGGCACATATATCTAGTTTTCTCTCATTGTGTCCATTCAAATATTTCATGAACACTTAAAATTCAACCAATCTAAAACTGAAATCATCATCTCTCCCCCCACCCTAAACATCCACTTCGTTGTTCAAGCTGGAAGCCTCATACCACCTGCCCTCTTTTATTACATCCAAATCTGATTGACCTTTCTCAACCATACCTTTTGTTCTTTGCATCTGCCACTAGTTTAGCCTATGGATATCTCTCAACGAACTATTATCATAAGTTCCTAACTGTTCTGCCATGGAAAGTTGTAAATAAGACCAGCATTATTTTCCTGAGACAGAGTCTCACTCTGTTACCCAGCATAAAGTGAAGTGCTGTGACCTCAGCTCACTGCTACCTCAGACTCCTGGGTTCAAGCAATTCTGATGTCTCAGTCTCCCAAGTCTCTGTGATTACAGGCATGTGCCACCATGCTCAGCTAATTTTTTATATTTTTAGTAGAGATGTGGTTTCACCATGTTGGCCAGGCTAGTCTCAAATTCCTAGACTCAAGTGATCCACCCACCTTGGCCTCCCAAAGTGCTGGGATTACAGGTGTGAGCCACCTTGCCTGGCCTAGAACCAGCATTTTTTTAAATGTCCTACAAATCTCAGATGATCACACCCTTCACTACCTTTCTAACCCATCTTCTGTCACTCCACCTTGTTAATTATGGTCTAACCACTTGAGACCCCTTTCATTTCCTCTCGTACATCAGGATCTTCCCATATCAGCCTTATACATGCTATTTCCATACCTGGAATGTCCTTCTTTCCCCCATCCACCAAGCTGACTCCTCTGTCAGTTCCCAGCTTCACCTTCTCACAAACTAGGTTATTCCATCACTAAACACTTAATACCCTTTCATGGTACCTATCACATTCAATATTACCTTTGTGTATTTTCCTCTTTCCCACTAGGGTCAAAAACACTGCAGTCTTGCTCACTACTGTATTCCCTGGACCTCAGAAAAGTGTCTGGCAAGTAATAGAGGCTCAATAAGTATTTGTTGAGTGAGTAGTTAATAATTTAACCAACTATTTCATAATTTCATACTATGTCTGCTATAGACTAAGTGTGTCCCCAAAAATTCATGTGTTAAAACTTAATTGACTTTGTAATGGTAATAAGAGGTGGGGCCTTAGGTGATTAAGTCATGAGGATACAGCTCTAATGAATGGGATTCAGGACCTTATAAAAGATGAGAAAAAGCTGTTCACCACTCCCCTCTTTGCCCTTCAATTTCTTCTGCTGTGTGAGGATACCTAGACAGTGTCATCTATAAGGAATGGGCCCTCACCAGACACCTAACATGGCTGCACCTTGATCTTGGGCTTCCTCACTTTCAGAACTGTGAAGAATAAATTTCTGTTGTTTATAAATTATTCAGTCTCAGGTATTTTTAAATAGCAGTAAACAGACCAAGACAATATACTTGTATATGTTTCTTTTCTCAGTGCCTGAGTTTCTTCATCTATAAAATGTAGCCATAAACAACACCTGCCTTAGAGGGTTGTAGTTAGAATTAAATGAGTTAAGATATGTAAAGAGTCAAACAATATCTGACCTATAGTAAGTGCGATGTGCTTTAGCTAATATTATACTGTTATTGTTTGTTTTTAAAAATCACCATGTAAAACAAAGCTGTTATAAGTGCATTTTGCTGAACTTTGTTACTTTTTAGACTGCTAAATGATGTACATCTTCCAATTTTCTATCCACAGATGGATGGTCGATCCCATAGAGAGGATTCTTTACAAAATTTTCTCTAAGTCCAGGTATTTTCAATAATTTTTTCTGGTAAGAACATTTAACATGAGATCTATCCTTTTAGCAAATTTTTAAGTGTACAATACAGTATTGTCAACTACAGGTACAATGCTGTACAACAGAACTCTAAACTTAATCATCTTGCATAACTTAAACTTTATTCTCATTGTTAAAAGATAAACTTTGGCATATTAAACTTTTATAGAGTTTATTTGAGTAGACAAGATTCATAAATTGGGCAGCTTCAAACTAGAAGCAGTTCTGGGGCTCTATCCAGGGGCATGAGGAGAATGCTTTTATAGGGTAAAGATGGAAACAAGCCAAAGAAAATATTTGATTGATTAAAGAGGAGCAGTATCCTTATTTGGATCATTCCAGTAGAAAGTCTGGTAGCTAGAGTTGAGTTGGTGCTTTCTGATTGGTTAAGACAATTTATGCAGAGTTGGGCTTCAGTTTGCTTACACGGGAACCCGGGGCACTGGAGCCATCTCAGTCTACCAACCACACAATTAATTATTTTAAACCATTTAATAGCAACTCCCCTTCCTCCCCACTCTCACACCGTGGTAGCTTCCACTCTACTCTCTGTTTCTGTGAGCTTGAATATTTTAGATATCCCATATAAATGAAGTCATGCCATATTCATCTTTCTGTGTCTGACTTGTTTAGGAACAATGTCCTTCAAGTTCATCCATGTAGTCACATATAGCAGAATTTCTTTCTTCTTTTCTTTCTTCTTTTTTCCTTTTTGCAGAGAAGAGGGTCTCACTGTGTTGCCCAGGCAGGTCTCGAATTCCTGGGCTAAAGCAATCTATCCACCTACCTCTGTCTGCCTCCCTAAGGGCTAGGTTTACAAGTGTGAACCACTACACCACTCAGCCAGAATTTCTCTTCCTTTCTTTCTTTCTTTTTTTTTTTTTTTTAGACGGAGTCTCGCTCAGTCGCCCAGGCTGAAGTTCGGTGGTGCCAATCTCGGCTCACTGCAAGCTCCACCTCCCGGATTCATGCCATTCTCCTGCCTCAGCCTCCGGAGTAGCTGGGACTACAGGCTCTCGCCACCACGCCCGGCTAATTTTTTGTATGTTTAGTAGATACGGGGTTTCACCGTGTTAGCCAGGATGGTCTCGATCTCCTAACCTTATGATCCGCCCTCCTCACCTTGTGATTCGCCCTCCTCGGCCTCCCAAAGTGCTGGGATTGCAGGCTTGAGCCATCGCGCCTGGCCTCTTTATTTTGTAAGGCTAAATTGTATTCCATTGTTTACATATACCATGTTTCCTTTATCCAAAATTTTAGGTAAATTTTTGAGTTACAAATGTAAACTCTAAGTGAAGCATATATTAATAATAATTATTCCTTTAAGTGTTTCTTCTATTATTTTTCAAATGCCTCTTACAATTGATATGGTAAAATTTAAAATGGTTCTACTAAATTTGTTCTTCAATATATTGTCACTATTGTGCTATCACGAAATATACAACTTAGTAAATTCTGCCTCTGCTACATGTTCTCCTGCCAAAATATTGCTTGTTATTTTTAACATTATGTAAACCTTAAGGAACAATGGATTTTGTCCAATCTGTTTGAGGAAAAAAACTTTGATGTTGGAATTTGAAAATAAGATAATTATTACATTTTCTCACCCTCACATGCCAAGAACTCACCAAAATCTTGTCACTTAGTATAAAGTCTCTAACGACTTATGAAGGATGTTCAATCAATGCTTATAATAGTTTTATTATGACTGCTGCATATAGAGTGAAGGTTATCCAAATATGCCACTCATAATATCACTTTGGCAGAGGCAACTGAGAATCAACAGATGCACAAATAAGTTTCCCTTATCTGACTAATAGCAGCATATTCTGGGAAACAGGGCTACCATAAATTTCCTCTTCAAGATGGATCTAACTTTGAAGGGAGAAGGTGAATAAAACCTACATCAAATCCCTTCTCCAATGAAGTTTTATGGCCCTGAAAGAGAGGAAAAGACTATTCTAAACCTATATAGACAAATATTATCACATTCTGCTTTCATTTCTTCTCCTAAAAAGAGAAGATCTATTTGTCTTTCTCATATATGCCTTTTGTCCCCACTTTCTTTCTCCTGCTAAGGTAGGTATATGAGTCTCTAACCATTTAAGGAGCTGTCTTTTGTTGGCTCCCATATGCATACAGATAAATTATTTCCTTTGTTAATCTATCTGTTGTCAATTTAATTCACAGACCCCAGGAAATAAACATAGCAGAGTACAGGAAAAGTTTTTTTTTCTTCTCCTACAAGCGTTAAATTGTATATTGCCAAATAACAAAATTAAATAATAGACTAATGATCATGTTGACCTTTAAGTTCTTGCCATGTGACTGCCTTTTGGAAGAAATCACTTAGAACCCAAATTAATCTATTTGATACATTAACATAGCACTTTGCTGGATTAGACTCAACATTGATTTGAGTGAGATCAAAGTCTCTTCTTTGCAGGTAGTGCTAACACACAAGTCTCACGTCACTTTTAAAAAGGACAGTCTCCATATTGGCCATGCTCATGCTTAGGGGAAGGAATCATCCTGGCTAGCAACCCCTACTGTCCATGCAGCTCATGGCCAATCATGTTTTTGCTATGTTTGGT
This sequence comes from Papio anubis, assembly GCF_008728515.1. NCBI lineage: Eukaryota > Metazoa > Chordata > Mammalia > Primates > Cercopithecidae > Papio > Papio anubis. The sequence continues at coordinate 138,256,652 of NC_044981.1, read as the reverse complement.
CCCTCTTCTAACACACTGTCAAATGTCCTCTATCCCTATGTCCACTGTCATCTACAATTTTTATTTTAAATATTTAGGGCCCTGCAGACACAACCCCAGACATATGATACATAAAATGTACCCTTTACATATATTTCATTTTCAACTCATCTGGGCTTTAATGTAAGTTAACAGTGTGAAGGATTTTGCAAATAGATAAGGGAGAACATTTTTCCTTGTAGTTGTAGGTAGCATTTCTTACTCTCATCCTGTCTGAAAGGGAAAATGTATAGCAATAAACATGCTAGCTTGTCCTTTTTACTTAGGTATTTAGGCCCTTTTTTTTTTTTCTGAGACAGAGTCTTGCTCTGTCGCCCAGGCTAGAGTGCAGTGCAGTGGCGCCATCTTGGCTCACTGCAAGCTCCGCCTCCTGGGTTCACACCATTCTCCTGCCTTAGTCTCCCCAGTAGCTGGGATTACAGGCACCTGCCACCACGCCTGGCTAATTTTTTTGTATTTTTAGTAGAAACGGGGTTTCACCATCTTAGCCAGGATGGTCTTGGTCTCCTGATCTCATGATCCACCGGCCTCGGCCTCCCAAAGTGCTGGGATTAAAGGTATGAGCCACCATGCCTGACCACTTAGGCCTTTTTTAAATCTCTGAAATATAGTGCTTCAAACACTAAGTATTTGGCTTTAAAGGTAGCTTGTTTTGTAATACTAAAGAGACAGAAGCAAAATTAAGTGTGAGAGGCTACTAAATACAGAGCTCCAGAAAAGCTACGTGAATGTGTTTTGCCCCATTAAACCCCGATAATGCAGTAATGTTGGTAATGGCTTGCAACTGTTGTTGGGATATGACTCCAATAGGACTCATTTGCAGCAAATTATGTCAAAGAACACAAATACGTGACTTTAATAAATGGAGCATCTTTAAACCTTTTAATTGCTTGTGAAACTTAAGTCTTGAAGCAGTAAAAATGCAACCAAAAATACATGACAATTTTAGCAACTTTTCTGCTTTCAAAGAAATAAAATAGTTGTCTCATACCTACCTCACACAACAAAGCTTTCTGTTGATCATCTATCTAGAATCTTTGTGTTTTCAGTTAATAAGAAGCAGTAGTTTTTTTTAAATTTTTTAAATTTATTATTATTATTATACTTTAAATTCTAGGGTACATGTGCACAATGTGCCGGTTTGTTACATATGTATACATGTGCCATGTTGGTGTGCTGCACCCATTGACTCATCATTTACATTCGGTATATCTCCTAATGCTATCCCTCCCCCCTTCCCCCACCCCACAACTGGTCCTGGTGTGTGATGTTCCCCTTCCTGTGTCCAAATGTTCTCATTGTTTGATTCCCACCTATGAGTGAGAACATGCGGTGTTTGGTTTTCTGTTCTTGCAATAGTTTGCTGAGAATTATGGTTTCCAGCTGCATCCATGTCCCTACAAAGGACTTGAACTCATCCTTTTTTATGACTCCATAGTATTCCATGGTGTATACGTGCCACATTTTCTTAATCCAGTCTGTCATTGATGGACATTTGGGTTGGTTCCAAGTCTTTGCTATTGTGAATAGTGCCGCAATAAACAGACATGTGTATGTGTCTTTATAGCAGCATGATTTATAATCCTTTGGGTGTATAACCAGTAATGGGATGGCTGGATTAAATGGTATTTCTAGTTCTAGATCCTTGAGGAATCACCACACTGTCTTTCACAATGGTTGAACTAGTTTACAGTCCCATCAACAGTGTAAGAGTGTTCCTATTTCTCCATATCCTTTCCAGCACCTGTTGTTTCCTGACTTTTTAATTATCACCATTCTAACTGGTGTGAGATGGTATCTCATTGTGGTTTTGATTTGCATTTCTCTGATGGCTAGTGATGATGAGCATTTTTTCATGTGTCTGTTGGCTGCATAAATGTCTTCTTCTGAGACATGTCTGTTCATATCATTTGCCCACTTTTTAATTTTTTTTTTTTTTTGTAAATTTGTTTGAGTTCTTTGTAGGTTCTGGATATTATCCCTTTGTCAGATGAGTAGATTGCAAAAATTTTCTCCCATCTTATAGGTCGCCTATTCACTCTGATGGTAGTTTCTTTTGCTGTGCAGAAGCTCTTTAGTTTAATTAGATCTCATTTGTCAATTTTGGCTTTTGTTGCCATTGCTTTTGGTGTTTTAGACATGAAGTCCTTGCCCATGCCTATGTCCTGAATGGTATTGCCTAAGTTTTCTTCTAGGGTTTTTTATGGTTTTAGGTCTAACATTTAAGTCTCTAATCCATCTTGAATTAATTTTGTATAAGGTGTAAGGAAGGGATCCAGTTTCAGCTTTCTAGTTATGGCTAGTCAGTTTTCCCAGCACCATTTATTAAATAGGGAATCCTTTCCCCATTTCTTGTTTTTGTCAGGTTTGTCAAAAATCAGATGGTTGTAGATGTGTGGTATTATTTCTGAGGACTCTGTTCTGTTCCATTAGTCTATCTCTCTGTTTTGGTACCAGTACCATGCTGTTGTGGTTACTGTAGCCATGTAGTATAGTTTGAAGTCAGGTAGTGTGATGCCTCCAGCTTTGTTCTTTTGGCTTAGGACTGTCTTGGCAATGTGGGCTCCTTTTTGGTCCCATATGAACTTTAAAGTAGTTTTTTCCAATTCTGTGAAGAAAGTCATTGGTAGCTTAATGGGGATGGCATTGAATCTATAAATTACCTTGGACAGTATGGCCATTTTCAGGCTATTGATTCTTCCTATCCATGAGCATGGAATGTTCTTCCATTTGTTTGTGTCCTCTTTTATTTCACCGATCAGTGGTTTGTAGTTCTCCTTGAAGAGGTCCTTCACATCCCTTGTAAGTTGGATTCTTAGGTATTTTACTCTTTTTGAAGCAATTCTGAATGGGAGTTCACTCATGATTTGGCTCTCCGTTTGTCTGTTATTGGTGTATAAGAATGTTAGTTACTTTTGCACATTGATTTTGTATCCTGAGACTTTGCTGAAGTTGCTTATCAGCTTAAGGAAATTTTGTGGGCTGAGATGATGGGATTTTCTAAATATACAATCATGTCATCTGCAAACAGGGACAATTTGACTTCCTCTTTTCCTAATTGAATACCCTTTATTTCTTTCTCTTGCTTGATTGCCCTTGCCAGAACTTCCAACACTATGTTGAACACGACTGGTAAGAGAGGGCATCCCTGTCTTGTGCCAGTTTTCAAGGGGAATGAGGAGCAGTAGTGTTTAGAATCATTTCTTAAGGATCTGACTGCAAGTTCTCCTTAGAGGAAGGACATGAAATTGGAGAGTCTTGTCTAGTATTGACCATAAAAGCCCTTTGTTCCCCATGAATTAAGGTTCCAGGAGTTATCATTAGTCTTCAGATGAGCTTTACATGTACCTTGCTGGACAGTGGTACACACACCAATCTGGAAGACACTATCCTTTCTATAAAATCCCATCTTATCTAACTTAGGACACATCTATATAGTATACCTATTTGTGCATTTAAATCCATTGGCCTTATAAATCTATTTAAATTGAATAGCATTGAGAACTTTCAAAGAAAGTATGCCTGCAGTAAATGCAGTAGAAGTAAAATAAGTGGGTCACACATGCAATTGCATGTATTCTACAATGTGGAACAGTGAAGGAGAGCAGGCCCAGCAGTGCTGAGGTATAGCAATGCTTACAATGGGGTTTCTTTCGAGAATGTGTGAGCTGCTTCTTGCTCTGCACTCTAAATACCATGCAGAAGGTCAGGATTTAATTTGCCAGCCTTCCATTGAAGGGTAATTTGAAGCCTTCTTCTTATAGTCTCCCCTCCCCCGATGTGATGAAATTTAGCCCATAGAACATATTTCCACGAAAAAGAGGCATCTGTAGTTCTGCCATTACACAGGCGTCACCTCAGCATTCCTTTCTACCTACCAAAACTTTTTGAAAAAGGGATTCATTTAATCTCCTTTTTAATGTGACCCAATATGTTTTCACAAATGGGAGATTTTCTCAAATGTGGCATTCATAACACTCTGTGTGGGTTTATGTGGCATGAGTAAATCAAATAGGAACCTCACCATTTTGACAGTCTGATTTAACTGGACCATTTTAAAGCATTAAAGCAGCCAAGAGCAAACACAGACAAGCCAACCAAGGAATTTTTAAGCTGGTCCAACTGAACCACATGTTTATTCACACAGACAACCTCCATCACCTGAAAAACTCCGAATTTAATTATATTCCATGCTTTTAAGGATTTCATTAGAGATTTTAAAGACAAGAGTTACTCTGTACCCTACCTATCAAAAGAAATATTTGTGGTTAGCAGAGCTGTGCCTGCATGGTCTAGACCCATCATTGCCACTCTTAATCACTACATCATCATCCAAAAATCCCGAGAGCATGCTTGGGCCAGTACTAGATATAATTGTTTGGTTAATTCCATAGGAAGCTTGATTCACTGAATTTAATTGGAGCCAATCTACGCTATTGGTTTTCTCTTTAAGCACCAAGAGGCAAATGAGCCCATTGTGTTTCATGTAGAATAGTCAGCTCATAATCTGTTCATTTAAGCAGAAGCCTGACTTAGAGAGACTAGCTTTGACTAGACTTATTCAACCACGATGAATTCAACTTCCATCCCAGTTCTACAATGTGGTGACCTTGTATCTGATACCACAGTCTTTGTGTTGCCAGGGCTTAGTCCTCTGAAGATGTGCTTCAGTCTACTTGAGGATCCCAAAGAGATGACCAAGAAAACAAGCTCACTTCAGAACAGTTAGCAATTTTCCAGCTACTTAAGAGATAACAGAAATTCTCTCACACCTTTCAGTCAGCTCTTAAGTTTCATAGTCCATGTAAAGGGAGGAATTGGTTACTGAGAAATCAAAGGGTCTCTTTAATGCCAGTGCAACTATGTAGAACTAGGAAATCTATAACCAAAATGAATTATGATACAGAAACACAGATATTTTGTTCTCCAAACTCCACAAAAGCACTGAACAACAAAAAAAGAAACTTTGGGGGAAAAATAAAACAAAACAAAACAAAAACAAAAACAAAAACACTAAGTATAGGTTAAAAGGGGGAAGAATTTATTTGGCCAAAGGGAAGAAAAGAAAAACTGGACTCCAAGAATACTTGATACATGAAGAGTTCTTTCTTTGTGATATCTTAGAGATTAACCTCAATGAACCAAGAAGCCAAGGAATAAAGAGCTCTTAAAACATTGTCCACTTCTAAGAATCTAAAATTCTACATTCAAACATGACGATACAATAGACTTGAAAATAGTATAAACAATTTTTTGCATCAATTTAGCAAACACAGTGATGCATTGCTTAACAATGGGGATACATCCTGAGAAATGCATCATTAAGTGAATTCATTGTGCAAGCATCATGGAGTGTACTTACAGAAAGCTAGATTGTACAACCTACTACACACATAGGCTATACAGTATAGCCTCTTCTCCTAGGCTACCAACCCGTGCAGCATGTTACTGTACTGAATACTTACAGGCAATTGTAACACAGTACTAAGTATTTGCATCTCTAATCATATCTAAACATAGAAAAGGTACAGTAAAAATAAACTATAAAAGATAACAAAGGATGCGTCTGTGTAGGGCACTTAAATGGAGCTAGCAGGATGGAAAGTTGCGCTAGGTGAGTCAGTGAGTGAGCGGTGAGTGAATGTGAGGACCTAGGACTCTAGACTTTATAAACACTGTACACTTAAGCTGTATACATTCACTTAAAATATATTAACCTTAGCTTACCGTTACTTTTTTACTTCATAAACTTTTAAATTTTGTAACTTTTTTTACTATTTTCTAATAACACAGCTTAAAATACAAACACGTAGTACAACTGTACAAAAATATTTTTTTCTTTATATCAGTATTAATATAGTGTGGACATTTGTCCCCTCCAAATCTCATGTTGAAATGTAATCCTCAATGTTGGAGGCAGAGCCTGGTGGGAGGTGTTTTAATCAGATTCCTCATGAATGGCTTGGGCCATCCCCTTGGTGATCAGTGAGCTCTAACTCTAAGTTCACAGGAGATCTGGTTGTTTAAAAGTGTGCAGTACCTCCCCCATGCCCCACTCTCTCTCTCGTGCCTGCTTTTGTCATGTGACATAACTGCTGCCGCTTCACTTTCTGCCATGATTGTAAGCCTCCTGAGGCCTCACTAGAAGCTGAGTAGACGCAAGTGCCATGCTTCCTGTAAAGTCTGCTGAACTGTGAGCCAATTAAACCTCTTTTCTTATAAATTATCCAGTCTTAGACATTTCCTTATAGCAATGCAAGAATGGCCTAATACACTTATTCTATAAGCTTTTTTTCTATTATTATTATTTTTTTAACTTTTTAAACTTTTTTTGTGAAAAATTAAAACACAAACACACACACACATTAGCTTAGGCCTACACAGGGTCAGGATCATCAATATCACTGTCCTCTGCCTCCACAATTTGTCCCACTGTGAGGTCTTCAATGGTAATAACATGCATGGAGCTGTTACCTCCTATGAGAACACTGCCTTCTTCTGGAACTCCTCCTGAAGAACCTGCCTGAGGCTGTTTTACAGTTACTTTTTTTTAATAATAATCAGAAGGAGTACACTCTAAAATAACAAAAATAAGTATATATAGTAAATACATAAGCTAGAAACCGTCATTTATTATCATTATCAAGTATTATGTACTGTACATAATTGTGTGTGCTATGCTTTTATACGACTGACAGCACAGTAGGTTCATTTGTGCCAGCATCACTACAAACACGTGAGTAATGGGTTGTGCTGTGATGTTAAGATGGCTACAACGTAACTAGGTGATAGAAAATTTTCAGCTCCAATAAAACTACTATCACATATGTGGTTCATCATTGACCAAAATGCTGTCATGCAGTGCAAACTTTATTTTTAAGAGCTTATTACATATTCAGCTATGTTTATCTTCAACAATGTAATACATTTTTTAGTGCTCTGTAAAAATTCTCTTTGTAATTCTATTCTTTAAGAGTCATGATACCTGCATTCTGCCATAGCTCTTTCACTTTGTATATATGAGTATTTATATCACTTACACGCCGTGAAATCCCATTTCTCATATTCTTTTCAGCTCAGGACGTAAAGCCAAAAAGACCTAAGTTTGAATCCTGTCCCAGATATGTAGTAATGGTGTAAACTATGACACATTTTAAACATCTATAAGCTTCAATTTCCCCATGTGCAAATGATGATAATAATAGTATTTTCCTAATAAGGTTAGCATAAAGGCTAAATGAAACAATGCATGTAAAAGAACTTATAATGCAGAAGCCATAGTAAATGTAAAAGAAATCTTACTATTCTTCTATAAGTGAAAACACATATTTTTTTCCAAAGTATTAATTTCTGCCCTTATGGATGTTATATCCTCATGGAGGAGGCAGGCAATAGATAATATAATTCCAGGTAGTGGTAAGTGCAGGGCAGGAAAATAAAACAGGAGAAAAATGTCAGACAGTTGTGTGGAAGGTTGTGCAAGACAGGGAAGACCACTCTGCCAGGGCGATATGTTCAGAGATCTGCCTGATCCGCAGACATCAGTCATGCTTACATCTGAAGGCAAAGTCCAAAAGGCCCCAAGAAAAGTATTTAGGCCCCAAGGAGGAAATTACCTTGGGGAAAAGGGAAAATATCTATGGTGGAGTTGGAGGAGAGAAGGGTCACCTAAGAGGAGTCAGGCCAACCTTACAGGCCATAGGAAGGACTTTCTATTGAACTTAATTTTCGAAAGCCATTGAGCAATTTTGAGCAACAGCAGAACTTGATCTGATTTATTTTTAAAGATCATTCCAGTGACTACCTTCAGTTACTGTATTACAAATAATAGCTGTACTTTTTGGTATTCTTTCTATCTTTCTTGTACTTTTGTGTCCCTTTACCCAAGCACCAATTTCTTTCTAAAAGCCTCCTGGGTCTGTCTCAAAACATCACCAAGAGAAAAACAAATTTATATTTCTGACTAGGAAATAGGCTCAGCTTTAGTACGTCTTAGGATAAAATGGCATTTTTTGGAATGGAATGTGCTACACTGACATTTTAAGATAACCTCTATCATTTTAATTATGCCAATAAAACTTTTAAATAAGTTTTCTCCATATCGTTATCAATATTTACAATATTTCTCAAATATTCATATGAATGTATGCATTTGGAAATTTTTGGGAGCTAATTACCACAATTATACATGTAAAAACTTGTATGTTCTCTAATCACAATGCTGCAAGTTTATAACTATTTTTAACATTAGTGTTTATGTAATTTATTTTTAAGGTATAATTTCATATTTTCTGGTTTATTTAGCACTTGATCAATACCCAAGGAGTCAGTTTAACTGACTATGTGACAGTAAATTTCTTAACCATTTATGACTTTGGTTTCCTCATCTACAAAATAAGGATACTAGATTGAAAGTGATGGGGTTATTTTTCCTTCTACAAATGTTATTGTAAGCATTCATCCAAGCATTTATATATACATTTTATGCCATTTATTCATTTACTCGGCTAGTCTTTTCATTTAGTCTGGCTTTCCAATACGTCCCTTAACTTATTGATATTTTAATTTTTATATAGTCTCTTCATTCTTAATTCGTATCTGACTATCTCCATATACAATAAAAATAAATTTTAAAAATTTTATTTATGTGCTGGTTTTTCTTACATTCCCCCAAATTAGCTTTCTTAATTTCCCTATATGACAATATATATTTCCCATAGATTATCAATGAAAATTAAATCTTAAATAAGTCCTTGGGAAATAATGTAATGGCATTATACCATTACTGAATAAACCAATTTTGCCTAAAATTGGCTCCTAAACATTATGATTTTGGACTTACACTAAGTCTTAGGCTCTGAAATGGCACTCCCTCCAAAGCTACTCAGATGGTCTAGATTCCAGACAAAGAAAAGAATAGAAGAGAAGAGAATACTCCAAATACTGCTGTGTTTCTCTGCCCCTATTTTAGGAGCCTAGATCTAAAGATTTCTTAATTTCCCCTCTACTTCTATGATAAGGTACCTACAAAAGTTGGAGTTAATCCAAAGAAAAGCAATCATTGGTAGCAGATTTAGTAAAAGGTGAACTTAAAAGGCTAACTACTCAGCAGTAACAAAAAAAGGGGAAACGAAGCCATGCTCACTACATGTCTGGAAAATATTAAATGATGCAGAACAACGGGAAATTTAGATAGGGTATAAAAGCATGAATCAGGAGTAAATGAAAGAGACACATAAGCAGACTAGATTCTGGATGAGCATTTCTCAGTTCTTACGTGCTGTGTCTCATGGTGTTGCTGGGAATGTTCTGGGAACTGTGGAATTTTTCAGTGTGAAAAAATCATTTCTGTTAGAAATGCAGCTACCTAATATTACAATGTGAGCACTTAGAGTAGACTTGACAAAGTGGGATACAGCTAGCTCTAAGGAAAAGATAGGAAGGTATAATGTCCAAACAATATTAAAGAAAAATTATGTATTTACAAGGCTAGACAAGAAATTTGTTTTGTGACTATAAGACAGAATGTAGAACAGTAAAGAGTTTTTCTCAAAGGCAGGGTTCAGAAAGGCAATCAAATAAATAGTGTGCTGTCTATAGATGCTTTTCTAAAGTCTGTGGGATCTTCTTATAAGCAGGAATGTTTTTATTGTAAATTTTTCTGATTTGTTTTGAGACTTTCAACTGTTACAAATTTTTAGCAACAGTTGTATTCAAAAGGGTGTCCCACATACAAAAAGGTTGTCAACCAATTACATAGAAGAGTGATTTTAATTCAGAGTGAGGGAGATAAGCATCATCACATCCCCAATTTCTAATATATAGCCCAAGCGACCAGGCCACCATGATTTTCCCCAGAATTATTGATGTGTTGAAGCAAAAAAATTAATTAATTTTTTTTAAGTTTGAGAAAAATGTGCTCTAAAAAATATTTCTAACATTGTAATCAATCTGTGTATCAGTTCTTTCTCACACTGCTATAAAAAGTACTACCTGAGACTGTGTAATTATAAAGAAAAGAGGTTTAATGGACTCACAGTTCCGCGGACTGAACAACAAGCATGGCTAGGAGGCCTCAGGAAACTTACACACACCCAGAAGGTGAAGGGGAAACAGGAGCCTTCTTCACAAGGCAACAGGAAGGAGTCTGTGCAAGAACAAGGAAGTGCAACACTTTAAAACCATCAGCTTTCATGAGAACTCACTATCAGGAGAACAGCATGGGGGAAACTGCCCCCATAATGCAATCACCTCCCACGTGATCCCTCCACTGACACATAGGTATTACAATTCAAGATGAGATTTGGGTAGGAACACAGAGCCAAACAATATCAATCTGTGATTACCTAACTAGCTTTAAAAAAAAAAAAATTTAAGGACTCTCTGGACCACATGTCCTGGCAATTTAACTGTTCATAAGAAATAGTAATGAGTCTATAAACTACAAGTGTTTTACTTATTATTATTCAAAGATAATGTAATTTTGCATTTCATTATGTCACTTTAGGCACTAACTTTAATTTATTGAAATGTAACTTTATCTAAAGAGTCATATTACAATTAGCACAGAAGCTTTAAAGGATAAAGTGAATTTTTTTTTTTTTTTTTTTTTTTTTTTTTTTTGAGAGGGAGTCTGGCTCTTGTTGCCCAGACTCGAATGCAGTGGCGCGATCTCGGCTCACTGAAAGCTCCCTCTCCTGGGTACATGCCATTCCCCTCCCCTCAGCCTCCCAAATAGCTGGAACTGGGACTACAGGCGCCCGCCACCATGCCCAGCTAATTTTTTGTATTTTTAGTAGAGATGGGGTTTCACCATGTTAGCCAGGATGGTCTCAATCTCCTGACCTCGTGATCCACTCACCTCGGCCTCCCAAAGTGCTGGGATCACAGGCGTGAGCCACCATGCCTGACCAGGATAAAGTGAATTTTTTTAGGAAGCAAATAGATTATATGACATAAGATGATAAAGGAAATTTTATTTTACCTACTCATATAAGAGTCTTCTTTTTAATGTAATTCTGAAGGAGAATTTTGCCTGAAGAAAAACAATGGAATTAAATGGTAAATTTAAGCCATCTTAGGTGCCCATACACATTGACTATATTTAATTGCTTAATTTGATTATATTCCAGAATACTTTTAAAATTGTTAATATTGTGAAACTTTCTGAATGATGAAAAGAGGTTTTATAATATTGCTACTCTTAATGAATGTTTTACAAATGTTCAGTGCTTAATAAGGTTTCAGGTAAGAAAAAATACAAGGGAAATGATAAGAATAGCTGTTCTGTTGAGAATTATACATGATCTAATTTGGATAACACAATGACTTAGTCTTAATTTGTTCCAACATTCACTTGTATATTAGAATGAACAGCTGGTTAATTTAATAACTTCTGTTATAATTCATTTGCTTCTTTGTTATAATTTTTGTCTGCTTGTTGTTTGTCATTTAATACCATGGAAATATTTAATTCTTAATATAAATGTAGCATTTAAAAATTGCACAAATAATTCCTTCTTTATGAAACAAAAAAAAATATTCCTAGTATTTAGATTATTCTCATGTGATTGTAGCTCTCAATAAATTGAATTCTCATTTCTGACTTCTCCTAAAACTTTTCCAAAGAACATAAAATTGGACAAAATTATTTCATTTTGATTCCACAATTCTAGCACTAAAATTAGGTTCTTTTTTTTTTTTGTTCATTTTAGTTATGACATAAAGTCAAGATGACCTATTTGTGAAAATTTCTTCCATTTCTTTCCCAAAGCAGGCCCTGATAGACAATAATTTCTCTTGTCTCTTTATTTTTTTAAGGTCTCTGATGAGATTCTGGTGCTTTTGTAACTAAATTATTGAAGGATAAGGTCCTGTGTGCCAGAAAGCATTTATAGCAGTAAGTATAACACCTCAAACATTATTATATGGGATGGAACTGTTAGGTACATAGAAGAGTCCTCGTTAACTGGATCTGCAGTTCAATCAATGTGCTATAATCCAACTGTTTCAAATTATTAATGGGAGACTTTAAAAACCATAGTTTATTAGAAAGGTGCATACGAGACCTTAGACATATTTCCTCTAACTACTGATCTGTAGCTTGGTATCTTAATTTCTTGTACCAATAAAATCATGAATGCCTATGTAAAACAGTTGTTGAGTAAAATAATATGTTATTGGCTATCATAATATTATTCATCTACTAAGCAAATTAATATCTATGATAGGCAGTGGATTAATATCTTTAATACACCTAAACCAGTAAGTAGAAAAATCACCAAAGATTATGATTAGGACTCTCTCTCTCTGTCTCTCTCTCTCTCTCTTTTCTCTCTCTCAACTTGTGGGCCTAAATAAAGAAAACACACTTCTCTCTATACCATATCATATTATTTACAGAAATTCTTTTTTATCCTATCCTGACAGTAACCAAAATCATTACCTCAACTCTCCCTTCTGTTGACTATGAGGTTTTGGTTTTTAGAAATAAGTATAACTTAGGAATTAACCAAGTTAGAAAACTTTTATTTGGCATTTATCTTCTCTTTTAGTTTTTGAAAATTCTACTAAATGTGTTAATGTGTTCTGTGTTTTGCTTGTTTGGTAGTAAAGAAAAATTGCATAATTTTTAAATGGAAATAATTGAGAAATTCCGAAATCATTAAGGGATTTCAAAATGTGGAAACTTTAAGAACAGAAATGTTGTTCTGGACTAAATATCTAAACAAGAAAGCTAACAAACTGATTTTTTTCATTTCTGTATTTTATTATTTTTTATATTCAAATTGTCTTCTGTAAAGGATGACAGAATGTTAGATCTCAGCTAGATCTTAGAGGCCACCTAGTTTGGCCTCTCATCACTCAAACATGAGAACTGAAATCATGAAAGCTAAATAACTTGATTCAATTATATAACCAGTTGGTGACCAATTTGGCACTAGAACACCATATTCTTTCTGCTCAACCCCAACTTGAATGAACTAATTAACTTCTTCTACTTGCTTTTATACACTCATCCCAAGGGTCTAATGTTCCAAGAAAGCTTGCTCTCCTCCCAGTTACCTTTATAAGATACCTTGGGTAGATTTTCAGTAGACACATCCTTCTTCCTTCTTAAGGTAAGAATGGAAGGATGGAATTCTTATCTACCATATCCTACCTTTTTATCTATGGACATTGTGTCTTCTCTGAGATCTCTTCAATATATTCCAGTGAACTAGCATCACCACCAGACATTTTAAAATGACTTTGGGAGTGGTGCAGAGGCAAGATGATAGCAAAAGAGAAGGTACTGAAACGTAGGAGGTTATCAGGAAATAAAATGAAGTGCAGACAAATGGAGAATATCCAGATACAGTTACATTTGAAACCAATAAATCTAAGGTAATAGAAATACATTTGTGTGGATGTTCCATCTGGAAAATTAGGTCAAACAATCTAGTCCATTAAATCACAATAATTTATCCAATATTTTGCTTGCTAAGGAAGTAAAGAAGGAATTTTTAATGCCAAATATATGGCTAAGTACTCTCTTCCAGAACATTTTGTAATCATGTTTTGATTGCACAGTTTCAGAGAAACTGCTTTTCCTATCCAAATCCACTGCTGTTAACTCCTTAGAATTATGTCTTGCTTCTATCCTAATAACTTCCCCACTCCCACCTTCCCTCCTCCTCTAAGTGAATACTCTCCTGTTTTGCTTCTGCCTCTCCTAATTTATCTCACAGAATTCCTTGCCAGGATCTTCTGCTCCTCTTGGTACTCAACTGGTAGTGAGAATTTTACCCCACAGTTTCATCCCCATGTTAGTGAATCCCAATCTGAGTACCTTGTTTCATTTTAATTTATTTTTTAAAATTTCAGTCTTTTTGGGGAAACAGGTGGCTTTTATTACATGAATAAGTTCCTCAGTGGCAATTTCTGAGATTCTGGTGTGCCTGTCACCCGAGCAGTGTACACTGTACCCAATGTGTGGTCTTTTTTCCCTTAACCCCCTCCCACCCTTCCCCCCTGAGTCCCACAAAGTCCATTATATTATTCTTATGTTTTTTCACCCTTGTAGTTTAGCTCCCACTTATAAGTGAGAACATACGATATTTGGTTTTCCATTCCTGAGTTACGTCCCGTAGAATAATGGTCTCCAACGCCACCCAGGTTGCCGCAAACGCCATTATTTCATTCCTTTTATTAGCTGAGTAGTATTTCATGGTGTACATATACCACATTTTCTTAATCCACTCTTCGGTTGATGGGCATTTAGGCTGTTTCCATATTTTTTTATTGTGAATTAGTACCCTGTTTCTTACTACAGAGTAGTTCTATATTTCCAGCTGCCTAAAAAGCATCTTCTCTTGGAAGGGGAACCATTAAACAATCAACACACAAGGTCAGGCGTGGTGGCTCACGCCTGTAATCCCAGCACTTTGGGAGGTCAAAGCTGGCAAATCACTTGAGGTCAGGAGTTCAAGACCAGCCTGGCCAACATGGTGAAACCCCATCTCTACTAAAAATACAAAAAATTAGCCGGGCATAGTGACGGGTGCCTGTAATCCAAGCTACTCAGGAGGCTGAGGCAGGAGAATCATTTAAACCCAGGAGGCCGAAGTTGCAGTGAGCTGAGATCACATCACTACACTCCAGCCTGGGCGACAGAGCGAGACTCCATCTCAAACAAACAAGCAAAAAAAATCAACACACAATCACTACCAAGGAAGCAAGGGTGCAGAATTTTAAAGAAAAATAAGAAAAAAGCCCTAACCTCAAAGTACTTAAAATTATCTGTAGATCACAATAGATGGACTAACAGAGAAACTGAAAATAAGAAGAAGGGATTAGTGGGTGATAATATTTGAAAGATAAGTGAGGTTGCAGGCTGCAAATGTTCTCAAGACTCCAAAAATCAGTGTAAATATCAACAGATGATGAGAGAAAACTGTCTTCTGTCTTTAGTCATTCATTAAACAAATATTTTTGAGGCCTGTAAGGCTTAAAAGACAAGCTTTCGTCTAAACACTGGGGCAGATTTTATGGTAGTGAAAAACTGTCACAAGGTTCTATTTCATATGGAGCCTTCATTCGAATGGAAAGTCAACAAATAAATAAACAAAATAAATAAAAAAGATAGGTTCATCTGGTGATAAATGCTATGAACAAAATAACTCTGAGTGATGTGACAGAGAATAACTGTGAAGGTTATATTTCGGCTGAGACTTGGATGCAGAGAAAGAAACAGCTATGCCTAAATGGGGCTGAATGGGGGTGGGGAAAGTACATTCTAAGCAGGGAAATAGCAGGTGCAAAGGCCCTGAGATAGAAATAAGCTTGGCATATACAGGAGTCTCATAGGTATACAGCATAGTGTGAGAAAGTGAGAACACTATGGGATGAAGTCGAGAAAGTAAAATGAGCCAGATCATGTTTTTGCCCAAATAAGAGGTTTCAATATTTATTCTGACTGTTCATGATAACAATAAATTGATAGCACTTCATTTTATAACATAAACAAACCTACTGAATATGTCATTAGAAATAGGATAACTAGCAAATAAAGCACATATTCGGAAACATAATATCTGTTAGTGTTTTAACTAGTATCGTTTAAGGCTTAGAGACATGAAGATGGTCACTAGAGAAATGTGTTATTTGCAGACTAGGGATGCTTCAGCAGAAGCTAGGTTAAATATATACCCAAGCCATCTTTTGCTTAAAGCTTCAGTTTTCCATATACTTTGACACCAGGAAGGGAGATGTCCTAGAGAAGGACTTTAGCAATTTGATACCTGAGAGAGTCTCTTGGAAATTGGTCTTTGGATCAAATTATAAATTAATAAATTGATATTTACTTTGTTTTTCTTTTGTGGAACTCTACTTTGAATTTTCTTAGCTATATTTCATCATGTAGGAAGCTAGTTAGACCTGAGTGAATTAACAAAGTTTATTCATTTATTCTGCAACAAACATTGTGTTCTGACCATATAATTGATCCGATGCCATAAGCTTCAGTTATAAGACGTATAAATGATGGCCCTACCTTCAAGGAGTTGACAGTCATGGGAAAGAGAGATGAGCAAACAAATAATTACATGATAGTGAAATAAATGCTGTGTTGGAGGTAAGCAGTAGACAATGTGTGTAGAATATTGATACCCAGGAATAACTTCAAATCAAGCCAGAAAAGACACGAAAAATGAGGGAACCCCTTGCTTAAAGACATAAATATTCCAACTCATTAAACATTTATTTTAAAAAAAAAAAAACTAAGAACATAGTGCTGTTGATAACCAATAAAATACAGTGCACTACAATGAAAATTTTTATTTAAAAATATATATTTGGAGAAAGAAAATCTACCTAAAATCCGTAAGTAGGTTTAGTGAATGTTAGATTAACTTAAAATATTTGTCTGAAAATATCCCATGAGGAAAGCTATACCTTCTGTGATTGCTCACACATATGATGCGTGTCATAGGACTATGCCATCTGTTTAGCAAATCATTTATTGTCTTCTGGTTCAAGGGTAATTGTGAGATAGTATACTGATAGCTGGAAAGTGTCTTTTCAAAGTAGTCTGGAAGAGATGCACAGGTGCAACAATTTACAATCATATTTTTAAAACAGAATATATTCCACTCTTTCATGTCTAAATTCCTATAGAAAGCCAAAGAGAGCAAGAAGATAATTGCTAATGGACAATGCCTTTGAGGGACTTGGAGCTTATTCCTATGAGAACCAATCAGGCCACGTTTCTCCCAGAGACCATCTTCTCTAGTTTTCACTCTGGATTAAATCTGAATTTCTGTATAAAACAATTAGACTTAGTTTGTGCTTTTCTCTCCTTTTCATGAATAATTTAGTTTATCTGTAAATTACTAATTGAATTGTTGATAATTGTAGATTACTATCATTAGAATTACATTTTAAGATTGTAGAGATTAATATGGAATTGAAATTTCCCCTGATGCTTATTTAATTGAATGGGGTACAAAGAAGCTTTCTAAAACATCTTCAAGGAAACCCAACAAGAGTTTTAAATAAGATTACATTATAGTCATTCTCACAAATGGTTCTGATTTTGTTCCAACATTTTAACAATTTTATGAAAAGTTTCAAACATAAAGAAAATTTGAAAGAATATTATGGTAAACACTCACATACCCACCACCTAAATACTACCATTAATATTTAACTATGTTTTTCATTTATCTATTCATCTATCCATCTTTCCAATCATTAATCCATCTGATGTTTTTGATATAATTCCAAATAAATTGCTGACATCTGTACACTTCCTTTAAATACTTGAGCATGCATATTTAGAATATTTTTTAAATTTATAAGCATTGGCAAATGTATGTATTGATATAACCCAACCCTGCACCAAGACTTTATCATCCCCTCAGAAAGTTTCCTCACCCTCCTTCCCAAAGAATCCCTTCCTCTACTGCCAGAGGCAACTATTGTTCTGATTCTTTCTACTATGTTTTATATTGACCTGTTTTTAAAACTTCATATAAATGGAATAATATCATAGGTGCTTTTTTGTAAGGTATCTCTCACTTAGTATAATATTTTAAAGATGTATCACGTTAATGTGTGTATCACTTGTTTATTCTTTTTTTTATTGCTGGATAATATTACATTATGTAAGTATACTACAGGTTTTCAAATACATTTCCCTACACTTCCGGGTTTTGGCTATTATGCATAAAACACTTGTTTTTGTTTTCCTTGGGTAAAAAAATAGAATTGGAATTATTGGGTTATAGGATACGTATGTTTAGTTTATGTTCAATTGTTAGATATTTTTATGTATGAGAATTCTACTTGCTTCACATCCTTAGCAATATTTGATATTATCAGTCTGTTTTTTTTTTTTTTCTTTTTTTTGAGACGGAGTCTGGCTCTGTCACCCAGGTTGGAGTGCAGTGGCGGGCGATCTCAGCTCACTGCAAGCTCCACCTGCCGAGTTCACGTCATTCTCCTGCCTCAGCCTCCCGAGTAGCTGGGACTACAGGCGCCCGCCACCACGCCTGGCTAATTTTTTGTATTTTTAGTAGAGAGGGGTTTCACCGAGTTAGCCAGGATGGTCTCGATCTCCTGACCTTGTGATCCGCCCGCCTCGGCCTCCCAAAGTGCTGAGATTACAGGCGTGAGCCACCGCGCCTGGCCTAGTCTTTTTAATTCTACTCTTTTTAACAGATATGTAGCCCCTAGAGGTTTTAAAATGTATTTTTCTGATGGCTAATGATGTGCATTTTTCTTGTGCATGTTATTCATTCATATATCTTTTTTTGTGAATTTCTCTTCACAAATCCTTTACCTAATTTTATTGGATTGTTTAACTTTTTTATTATTGAGTCACAGGAATTACTTACGTAACCTGGCTACTAGTTGCTTTTTTTTCCTCTAATATCACTTTTTTTTTCTTGTTGCACTGGCTAAGACCTCCAATATAATGTTGAATATAGATGGAAAGAGTGGGCATCCTTCCCTTGTAAGGCAGGACATTTTAAAACAGAAAAAAAGAAGGGAATAGACTCAGAATAAAAAATAATTCCCAGAAAGCATTGTTATAACTTTTGCTTTAAAGAATATGTAATTTAAATAAATTGAAAATAAAACATATTTTATGTTTAAATAATACAATATTTAACATTTCTGACCCTCTTAATATTTTAAGATAACAATTTCTTTCTAGTGTCATTTGTGTTCAGCCTGAAGAAGTTTCTTTAGCACTACTCTAGTAGAGGTAGGTTTATTGGTAATGATTTATTTTAGTTTTCTTTGATCTAAAATGTCTTTATTTCACCTTTACTCTTGAAGGATATATTCATTGAGTGTATAATTCTAAGTTGACAGTTGTATGCTCTTATTGTTTTACACTTTAAAAATGTTGTTCCAATATATTTTGGCCTCCATAGTTTCAGATAAAAAGGTCAGTAATAATTGGAAGCAGTGGTCTCCTTTATGTAATGTGTAAGTTTTCTCTGGTTGCTCTAAAAATGTTACTTATATTTGGTTTTCAGCAACTAGACTATGATAAGCAAACATTGAATTTTCTTTATATTTATCCTGCTTGAAGTTTGTCAAAATCCTTGATTACTAAATTAGGGAAACCTTGAGATACTATTTTCTTAAATATTTTTCACTCCATGATCTCTCTCCTCTCCTTCTGAGACTCTAGTTACTTGCATATGAGATATTTTGCTCTTCCCTTACTGGTTCCTGGGGCTTTCGCTATTTCAAAAAATGTTACCCTCATTTTCAGATTAAATAATTTGTATTCATCTGTCTTCAAATTTTATTGGCTGTTTCCTGTGTCATCATCATTCTGCTGTCATTCTCAGGAAATGAATTATAAAATTTCACACATTGTCTTCTTCTGCTAGAATTTTTATTTGGTTCTGTTTTCAAGTATTTGTAGTTTTGCTGAAAATTTAAAATTTATTATGAGATTTTCCTTCAACTCACAGAGTATAATTAAAATATCTGCTTTAAGTATTTGCTAATCCCAACAACTGGGTTATCTTGTGATTGCTCTCCATTGATTATTTTGCTTTCTGAAAATGGATCACGTTTACTTTGTTGTTTATGTCAAATAATTTTGGATTGTATCCTGAACATTGGAAATATCATGTTGTAAAAACTCTCAGTTCTTTATATTTCTCCAAATTGTTGATATTTGCTGCTTTAACAAGCAATTGACGTGGCTAGATTCCAACTATCAGTGCTGTCTCTTTGTAGCAGCTTGCATCTCAGTTTAATTATTTTATTATTAGCTTGGATGCTTGCAGTGTGCCCCGTGCTTCTGTGTTTCAGGGTCAGGCAGGGATTGTGGCAGCATTAATACATAGAATTCGTGGTTTACCCTTCTGGTTCTCTCTTTCTGGGATTTGCTTTTCATTTTCTGGCAATTGATGTTGCCTAAACTTTCTCCTCTGGAAATTCAAACCCATGATTTTTCTATCAAGGTTTCTGCCTCCCTGTACAGTGTAGACCATGGCCAGTGCTAGGTAAAAGCCATGTAAGTGGAAGTCTCATTATAAGCCAGTTACTTCTTTATGAGTGACTTACTTCTAGAATATGCTTGCTTTTGTACACTGTCCAGAGCTTTCAGGTAGTGTGTGTGTGTGTGTGTGTGTGTGGTTTCTACTTGTTTTATTTTTGCTTTTGATTCACTATGTAGCTGTTGCATGAGGAGGGTCAATCCACTAGGAGCTCACATGGCCATGAAAGTCAAATTTGGTTGTCAGTTTTTGAAATTTTAAAAACCTACAGAATTGTTAAGTCTCTAGAAGAAAAATACCAATTGCAGTGTCCTAAATGTCAAGGACAATAGATACGTATTTAAAGAAGTTGTATTTTCTCTTGAACTAGCTCCCAGTTTACTTTCATAGCCTTCAGAAGTGTCAAAGTCATGAAACGACCCCTTTGCAACATTTTATTGTAACAGTTAGTATACTTTAGACCTAGAAGGAACAATTGTCTACAGTTGAGCTAGTGTTGAGATTTCAGACACATAGATTCTGTAGAAATGGAATAGATTCAAGTGACACAGGTAAACCTTCTAATTTTACAGATGAGAAATTGAAGACCAAATGATTACGTGATTTAAACATCAGCATACATTAGAATCAGCTAAAGTTCACTGATGTCGCACATCCACTGGAATTTTACTTCCATAATATATCACTACATATTACGATCTCTCTTTTGGGTGTATTTACAGCTATATTATTTTATGAGCTGCTAAGAATCACAGGGTGTCTTGAGTCGTTGGTATACATAGGACAATGAAGTCAAAAGGCGTCTAGCTCTTCACCTATATGTAGCTTTGTCTCTGTCTGCTCATCTTCTAAGGAGAATTATAACACTAATCCAGGGGTAGGAAAACTTTATCTGTAAAGTGGCAGATAGCAACTCTTTTAGATTTTGTGAACAACATTCCATTGTATATTATTTGTTTACCAGCCCCTTAGAAATGTGAAAATCATTCTTAGCTTTAGAACTATACAAAAACAGGTGGTAGACTATAGTTTGCCAACTTCCGCATGTTAGAATTCCTGTTGTAAAATATTGAAGCATCAGATGAGATAACACAGGTAGAAAACATTGCAAATCATGCTATTCATATGTGTGATATTATTAATGGTAATAGTTACCCATTGTCATTTGGAGGGCAGCACAAAGGCCTGAGGGAATTGAACAGAGATAAGGTAGGTTTTCATGGGAGGAATGAGGTATGAAAATTCCAGAAAAATGGTGGGAGACAGTATTTTCCAAGGAGTAGCATGATCCTGGCACTTACACCATGAGTAAGGTAAGGCAGGGAACACCCACACACATGTTGATTATTTCACAATAATTTTGTAAATCCAACCTTAGCAAAAAGAATCTGGTTGCTTTTGAATTAGACAAAAATGGCTAAAACCAGTCATTTAGTCATCTCTAGCTAAGAATATGTCATAATTTGACTTTCTCATAATTACTTTTAATGTATTTTTTCAACAAACTTTTGTTTCATAGTCTTTCAAATGAGTATTGTAAATTTAAAAATGATCATACTCTGAGTTTTCGCTACTGCCTTTTAATGTACGTAAAATAATTTTGTCTAGGGGATATAAAAATACTTTATGAATCATGATTTTCTGGGAGAAACAAGCAAGTTTTCTCAAGAATCAAGTCTTAATTCAAGTTCATTGATATTTATTACTGATAACATTAAAAATTACCCTAATTTTATTCATTTTTTTCTATGAATTTAAAGATTATTCTTAAAATAATAACATAGCATATTTTCTAGAGCAAAGGACTGAGAATTCTTGCAGATCTATGACTCACTATAATAACTGGAGATTAGCAGATCGCGACCCCATATGCCTGTAGAATTTTATACACACATGCCATTTTCAGAATCACTGGTACCATGCTGGACAGTCTCTTAGTTGTGAAAGGCCTGTGCTGTAAATCATTGTTGAGTTGTAATTTCACGATATCTCTTAGTCACACCTAAATTTAGAAGCAAATAATCAAATAACAAATATCATGCATCACAGAACAAACTGAATAATCATGTTAAACACATTGACTAATTCTTGAACTTAACTATTTGATGAAAAGAGGGGAGCACTGAATCAACTGGTAAGGCATATGAATAATAAGACTATTACATGAGTTACAGGGAAAAAAAGCCCTAGAACTCCCAGCCACAACCCACGGACAGAATAGAATATTATCAATAGAATCTGTTAATAGAATAACAGAATACAAATCAGAAGCACAATCTCAAAAAGGCATTTATGAGTCACAACCTACTCACATTTCTCATTGGAATTACTGATTTCTATGACTAACCTTGGAACTTTTAAAATGATACTGGAAATGACAAAATTACCCTTCAAAATGTAAAATGCGAAAATAACTGGGTTAGCTCTTGCTTTATAAGAAAGGCATAAAAATTACTTATATGAAATCAGGTTAACCAAAGAGGAAAAACAACAACAACAAAAAGAAACCCTGGGAGTCATTTAATTCCTTCTCTGTCACTCTTTTTACCACATTACCACTATCACCATATCCTACAGATTCTACCTCTAATGGTGACTGCCACCTAGTAAATGTCTATCGAACACTTACTCTGTGTCAGGCACAGTTCTATCAACTGGGTCAGAACAGGAGCCAAAGAGTCCCTGTTCTCATGGAGGTTAAAATATAATGGGAGGTGGGGGTAAGACAATTAACAAATGAAAACACAAATACATACTACATCAGCTGGGTGAGTACCAAGAGGAAAAATAAGATAAAGGGATAGAGGTGACTGAGGATGAGGTGTTGGGGGTGGTGGTGATATTTTATTTAGGTTGTTTAAGGAAGGCTTTTCTGACAAAGGGATATATTGAACAGTGACCTGAAGAAAGTTGGGGGTGGAAAACAACCTAAGCAACACTGTGAGACTCTGTCTTTAAAAAAATAATAAAATTAGCTGAATACAGTGGTGCACACATATAGTCCCAGCTATCCAGGAGGCTGAGGTAGGAGGATGACTTGAGTCTGAGAAACTGAGGCTGCAGGGAGCTATGATCATGCCACTGTACTCCAGGCTGGGTGACAGAGCAAGAAGATGTCTCAGAAAAAAATAAAATAAAATAAATAAAACGTGTGGGTGGCTGCGTATGACAAGGAGCAAGGGCATTCCAGGCAAAGGGAACACAGATCAAGGTCCTCTGGTGAAAGCATGAATGGGACATTTGAAGAAGGTGGCAGTCTGTGAAATGATTGGGGGTGAAGGTGTGGCATGAAGGGTGTGTGTGGTGAAAAGATGGCACCATATAAAAGGCCTGAAGGAAGACTCTGGATTTTAACTTAGGAAGCCACTGGTGCCCCTTCCCACTTCATACCCCATCCATGTCTCAACATAACAATGCAGCATAACAATAGGCATAACAATAACATAACACAGCATAGCA
Organism: Papio anubis; assembly: GCF_008728515.1. Lineage (NCBI taxonomy): Eukaryota > Metazoa > Chordata > Mammalia > Primates > Cercopithecidae > Papio > Papio anubis. The sequence continues at coordinate 138,233,145 of NC_044981.1, read as the reverse complement.
ATAACCTCATGTCTTGCCTCCTGGATCTCCTCCCTCTAGTGCATATTTTACTTTGCAATAATATCTGTTTGTTTTTTAACTCAGAACTGATTACAACTCTTCTATTAGAAATAGGCAAAGTTTGGGTTTCGAATAACAGATAGCGCAGTAACCTGAGATTAACAACCCTGGGAAGTTTTATCCCCTGAAATGGGTTGAATTGTGTCCCTACAAAAGATATATAAAGTCATAACCCCAAGTACTTTAGAATGCGATCTTTGGAAATAGGGTTGTTGCAGAACTAATTATTTCAGATGAGGTCATACTGGAGTAGAATGGGCTCAATCCAACCTGACTGGTGTTTTTATAAGAAGAGAAGGAGAAACACAGAGATAGGCACATAGGGAGAAGATGACAGGGATTGGAGTGATGCACCCACAAGCTGAGGAACACCAAGGATTGCTAGCAAGCACCAACAGCTAGAAGAGGGAAGGAAGGGCTATTCCCTACAGGTTTCAGAGGGAGCCTGGCCCTCTCAATGACTTGATTTCAGAACTATGAGAAAATAAATTTGTGTTGTTTTAACGTATCCAGTTTATGGTACTTTGGAAACTAGGAAACTAATACAACTCCCTTTGGCCCAAAGGGAGAAACTTTCAGAACCCTGCTGTGGTAGCACCTATGGCCTTCAATACAGCAGACAGGTAAATGGTGATTGAGAGCTGAAAAAATAAACATCCTCAGCCCTCTGATTACCTGCAGTTACTTTTCATTTGCTGAACTAAATTGAAAGAGGGTAATCGAAGCCATTGATGTGTGCCTCTGTGGATCAGCCTCCAGGGGCACAGAGGGTGGACAAGAGAAGAAAAAGAAGCTGGAAAAAAATAGAACTATCTTGCACAAAGTGCCTGATACGGTTTGGCTGCGCCCCCACCCAAATCTCATCTTGAATTGTAGTTCCCATAATGTGTTGTGGGAGGGACCCGGTGGGAGGTGAGTGAATCATAGAGGAGGTTACCATGATTATCTAGTGATAGTGAATGAGTTCTCACGAGATCTGATGGCTTTATAAGGGGTTTTCCCCTGACTTTGCTCTCATTCCTCTCCTTGCTACTGCCATGTGAAGAAGGGTGCATTTTCTTCCCCTTCTGCCATGACTGTAAGTTTCTTGAGGCCTCCTCAGCCATGCAGAATTATGAGTCAATGAAACTTCTATCCTTTATGAATTACTCTAGGGTATATCTTTATTAGCAGCATAATAATGGACTAATACAGTCCCTAAAAAACTTTGTGTCAGCTTATCTTTCCTGTCTCATCTCTTGTTCTTTCTTAAGAAATAACATACAGTCAGACATCCAGAACCATTCGAACAACAAGGACATCCAGGACCAGTGCCACTCAAGGCACTCTACATGTTCTGCTATCATGTAGTTTGCTTATATAGTCCATCTTCTAAAATACTTACTGTATTTTCAACCTTCTCCATCTGTAAAAATCTAACTCATCTTCCAGGCCCTCCATGAAACATTCTAAGATCCCCCTAGGAAGAAATGACCCCTGCATTGCAACTCCCAGAGTCCTGAGTTTATAGTTCTCTAATTGTATCCACCAAAATCTGTCTGATATTATAGTTAAGGATCTGTCTTCTTTATGTAATTGCAAGATTCCTCAGGACTTGAATTGACCATTTATAGGCCCTGTGTGTACCACAACAAAGCACACAAGTAGTGATTCACGTACATTGATTAAGTTGAAAATGGTAATTTTAGTATTGAAATGAACCCTGGAGTCTTCCAGTTCAATCTGCCCAATTTATAGAAGTAAAACATGAGACCCAAAAATTGCAGGCAAATGGACAATTAATGGTACAATAGAACTAGGATAAAGATATTTACTTGCATGGTCTGGTGTCTTTCCCATACAAATATGGAACAAACATCACTGTCATAAAGCTCTTAATAGAAGCTCCAAAGTCTTACAAAGATAAGAAAAAATAAAATGTAAATGAGTTAGGAATACGTAAGTAAAAAGCTTTTTTAAAATACTTGCATGTTGGGAAATTTTTAGAAAGTATTTGAGAAAATATTTTGAGCTTTATTGATAACACAATGTTTGTAAAACAGCTTGTGGTATTTAACATCCTGCAAAAGATGGCAGCTGGGTTCCCCCATTCCAACTTGGTAGCAGTCTCTTAAAAGATAAATAGATAAAATTATTTGCCATATTTTAAAATAAATACTACTGTATCGCTTAAGCTGTCAGTTTCAAAACTTTCAGAATCATTTAATACTCTTGCTGATTTTGTCATGCAAAATGTCAAAACCAATTTCATGTAGCTCATAAATAAAAATGGCAGGTTTCTTACCTATATTACTTGATAAAATGAACTTTCTTGTGTGACAAGATCAGGTATTTTTTATATTAAACTTATCTTATTCTTACATTAGTGAATGCTATATCTTCTCAATACATCTTTCTGCTGGGGAAAAAAATCACAAATGAAAACCTATAAAAGTTAATGGTTTAGTGGTTAGTCAGTGGTAGTCAGGAGCTTCCAAGACTACTCTCAGGTTCAATACTGCTATAGAAGGACTCACATAATTCAGCAAAGCCATTTACCCACAATTATAGTTTATTACAGTGAAAAGACACAGATTAAAATCAACACCAAGAAAAGGCACATAAAGCATGGTCCAGGAGAGACCAGACAGAGTTACCAGTGGTCTTCGCCTGGTGGAGTTGTGCAAGCAATGCTTATTTCTCCCAGCAATAATGTGTGACTATATGCATCGAGTATTGCCAACCAGGAAACTCACCTGAACCTTGGTGTCTGGGGTTTTTATTGGGGGATAACCACCCACATAGCTGACCTCAGTTTCTAGCACCTCCAGAGGTCAAGCCTATACTGCCTGACTCAAGGCCTCCACCATAAATCACATTGTTAGCACAGACTATGTGGCATGGCTCAAGGACCCCAAGTCAAATAAAGACACTCATCTGGCTGGCCATTCCAAAAGCTTTGAGGTTACCTACCTCTCAGGAGCTGGGGCAAGAGGCAAATCTTTCTTTAGGCAAGGTTGATCCTTTACTATACAAGTGTGCCTTGTAAATTTAAAATATACATTTCTAGAGAATAGGGTCTCCATTCTATTGTTTCTACCTTGTACCCGAAGTGTCCAATCCAAGGTTCCAAGCTGTCTTGATTTATGGTGCTCTTCTATTATTTTTCATGGTGGCTTTTAGGCCAAAATAAATTCCTAATAGTAATTGGGTCTAAACAACTTAACAGTAGCATTTGCATGTGTTGAAAGGTAATGCTGTGATTCCCTCAAGAATTTGTAATGTTCCATGTGACCCTATGGGTTTGTTGCAGTGCTTCAGAACACTTCAACCCATAATTTGGAAAGTTCAGTTCCATATGATGCTTTAAGTTACTACAGAATAGAATTATTATATTGTTTATTTCCCTTAAAAATGCTTTTTTGGGATTGAAATATGTGTAAAATGCTAGGAACTGGGTTTCCATACACAGGTAAAATCTGCTCTGGAAAGTTTGAAGTGTTTCATAGATGTTATAAAGTTAATAATAAAGGGAAATCTGGAGAAAGGATTATTTTCTCTATTAAACAAGTTAGTAAACTAGATTTTCCAGAGCTTGACGCAGGATCTAACAGACATCCAGGAAATGTTTGTTGAATTCAATTGTAACACAAAAAAGGAAGACTTGCTTATCTCGCTCTGTCTTGGATGTGCATGCAAATAATAGCTTTTAACACCAAACTTATTTCTCTGTTCATTGGGATGAAACTTTCACTCAAAAACAACAACAACAACAACAACTTTCTCTTTCTAGTTCATTATAAAAGCAGAAATAGGAATTAGCATCAAAAATTAAGAAATATTAACTATGACCAAGTTTAATTTATTAGAACACTCTTGCCACTGGAAGAAGTTACAAGAAAATTCAAAACAGATGAGGAAGGGGAACTGTCAGAACCATTACCTGAGAAAGAAAACCATAACATGTAATGCAAATTTGTAAGTGCAGAAGATTAACAGTTGATATTTAATTTTACCCTTTTAATTTAAAAGAATATACCCATTAATTTCAAAGTGTGATGTTATATATGGTTTTTTTTTTTAATTTTAAAAAATCTCTTTACAATGACTAAGGAAGTAGACTCTGTCACACTCACACTATCGGATGGGATTATAAATTGGTGATAAGTTTCTGTGATAATGTGTGCCAAAAGCCTTGAAAATACATCCACCCTTTCTGCATCAATTTAATTCTACGACTTTATTCTGTGATATATTAGGAATGCAAAGATCATGTTATATGTTAATAAAATATATTAATTATATGACATATTAACATATATTTACATATTTTATTAAAATCAAGAATGATATAGTTTTAATAAAATGCAATTAGTTAAATAAATTATAACATATCTATATAGTAAAATACTGTATGGTTATGAATCATGATAATGTAAAGATATATTAGTTGCATGAAAAGTGTTGAGGATACATTACTAATTAACAAAAGCAGGAAATGAGTATTATTATTTTATTCTGGCAATAGGGCCATTTATTAATATATATTTTATACACACAAATGCAAACACTAGAAAGAAATATACCAATGTGTTAAAGTGGTTATTTTGAGTAATAAGTTACAAGTGAAGACCTTTTTTCCTTCCTGTCTGCCTGCCTTCCTCCCTTCTTCTCTCTCTCCTTCCTTCCCTTATTTCCTTCCTCGTTTTCTCCTCTTCCTCCCTTTTCTTGGTTTCCTTTGTGTTCTAAACATTTGGGTTTTTATTACTTTTAAAATTTAAAGAAATTATACTGTTTTGTTTTATTTTTAACTTTCTCTCATACAAGTTGGCTATTTGGATTTTTCCTTAGGGGATTTAGGTGGAAAAAGAAAGTGAAATGATTGTGTTCCTCTGTTTTCCACCTGATGTGCCCTTTCTTTCATGATTCCAAATTCTCTTCCTCCACATATGAGAGGAAAGAAATAGGAAGGGTAGGATGAACATCACACTGCAACTTTCAGAAGCAGACATAGAAAAAATTCCATCCCATACATTGCTTTTTAGGAATTGATTTTTTAAGTTAAATTGTTTCTGTATTTTTATGCCTATTTTGATAATTGAGAGATTGGTAAAAAAAAAGCAAGTCAGGTATTTGCTGTATAATTGCTTCATAGTATTTAAATATTATGTATTTTTTCTCCACAATAGTTCAGAAGAAATTAGTTTTGGCTTTGATATGTAAAACTAAAATGAGTCATAGTTTTTCTGATATAACATTTTTAATGAGTTAATACATCTCAACTCTTTAATGTCTGGATAAAAAATTTCAGACAGTTCAAAATGGCTAACTAGAAGCACCCAGCACTCATCTCCTCCACAGAGAAGGAGCAAAACAGTCAGTAGATAATCATAGATCAACTACAGCATCAAAGAGAGAACACTGGAATTCAGCAAGGAAATCACAGGGACTATCTGAGGCATGGAAGGAGAGAGAAACAAGGCAGCCGGCCCAGTTGGGATCCGAGAGGAGTCAAAAGAGGCTCCCCAGTGTAGGGAAAGGGTAAGGGAGAGATCCCCAAAAGTGGACTCCTGCAGCCCTAAGTACTGAGAATAGTATAGGGAGCTGCCTAAAGTCCATGCAACAGAACTGTTCCAGAGGGGAGCTCTTGCTGGGTCTAACACATTCCCCAGACCCAAGCAGCGTGGTGCTATTTTGAGAGCCCCCAGCAGCCCACCTCCTGCCCTGAGGCCCAAAAGCCCCTGCATCTTCACATTCCTGGAACCCTGCCAATATTCAACCCAGAGCCCTGCAACACTGAGACACTGGCTGAACCTAATGGTGCTGCTGTGTTCTAAGCCCTCTAGCCCATGCAGGGTCTTACACCCCAGGGAACAGGCAGTGCAGCACACTGGGGAGGATGCACCCAGGAAGAAGTAAGGCAAAATGTGCACTCTCCAGAGCCTGAAGACCACCACTGCCACTGACAGCCAGCCTGGTCATCCCAGCAGAAGGGCCACCATGCACATGTACATGCCTTCAATGGACCTGGTGACTGGTCCACACAGATGTCATCCAAGAGTCTGAGGACAGGCACACCTTGTTCACTGCTGCTATTACCAGCACAACAGCTGAAGGCTTGGGGACCAACCCACCCTACCTGCTGCTTCTGCTATGAGTGCATTGTCAGGGGGCCCTAACAGCAGACCCAGTCTACCTAGCACCGGTGCCTATACAGGCCGTCTGGGACACTGGGGATTGCCCCGCCTCACACACTACAGCCTGTGCACACGTACACTATCAGGGGAACCAAGGACAAGCCTGCCATGCCTGGCGCCATGCTTGCCAGTGCTCAGGTGTGCCATCTGCAGTCCTGGAGATTGACCTGCCCTGCCTGAACCATTGGCATATGCACACAGCATCAGTAGCTTTGTCGTTGCCAGCTGGGCCTAACAACAGACCCAGCCTGCCTGCCAATGGTGCCAAAGCATGCTCTCTGGGGGCCTTGGAATTGACCCACCTCATTTGCTGCCACCAGTGCCCATGAATGCCTTCCAGAGGCCTGAGGACAGGCCTGCTCAGCCTGCCAGCACCTGTGCAAATAAACTGGGAGCCTGAAAATCGAGCAGTCCCAGCCACCACAGCCTACCCACGTGTAACACCTGGGGCCTGAGGACAGAACAGTCTCGCCTGGTGCCAGGCCTGTCATTGCTGGCAAGCGTCATCTGGGGGCCTAGGGATTGATTACACAGTCTGCCATTACTGATGTCTGTGCAGTTCTCCTGGGGGCTTGAGGATGGGCCCTCCCAGCTTGCCACTACCACAAAGGCTGCCACCCACCAACATGCAACCACAAGTGGTGCCTGAGGGCCTGAGTATTGGCCTGCCACTGTTATTGTCATTGTGGATACCACACATGCCACCAAGGGGCCTATGGACATGCCCACTTGCTTGACCCACCTCTGCCACTGTTGGAACCTAAGCAAGCTGCCTGGCTGCCTGCCTGGACCTGCAAACACCAGAGACAGTGTATATCACCTGGGGGCCCGAGGATGGGCCCAATTGTCCTGCCACCACCATCACCATCAGAGCTCAATAACCAGCCCAACTGGTGTCTCCCATCCCAGGATAGCCTCACCACATCCTCCACTAATAATTGCAACCTAAGCTACCGAGGAACTCAAAGATACCACTGATGCTGATTACAGCTGAAGAAATCATACAGAAACTACACACACCCAGAATCAAAGCTAAGGCGCCCTATCCAACCAACACCATAGATACATCTATGGGAAAAGGCTTTTCTTACAAAAGCCAATCTAAAATATTAAGAAGTGACGGTTACATGACATGTGCAAGGACACAAGAAACATGAAAAGGCAAGGAAACATGACACCTCCAAAGGAACACAATAATTCTCCAGCAACAGATTCCAACAAAAAAGAAATCAACTGACTGAAAAAGAATTCAAAATAATGAAATTAAAGAAGCTTGGTGAGATACAAAAGAACATAGATTAAAAAACACAAACAAATCAGAAAAAAACACTTCATGATCTGAATGAAAAACTCAACAAAGAGATATCATAGAAAAGGACCAACAGAAATCCTAAAACTGAGTAAGTCAATGAATGAAATAAGAAATACGATGTAGAGCTTCAAAATACACTAAGTCAAGCAGGAAAAAATTCTGAACTTGAAGACGCCTTTTGCGATAATCCCACCAGACGAAAAACAAAAAAGAATAAAAAAGAATGAACAAAGCCTACAATAACGTATGGGACAAAAAAGCGACCAAATATTCAAATTTTGGGTGTTCCTGAAGGAGAAGAGATGAGCAAAGGCATCAAAGAAACTACTAGTTATGACAGATAAATTCAGCAAAGTTATAGAATACAAAACCAACATCTACAAATCAGTAGCACTTCTGTACAACAATAATGAACTAGCTGAGAAAGAAATCAAGAAGATAATCCCATTTGCAATCTTTAAAAATAAATAAATAAATAAAATACCTATGAATACATTTAACCAAGAAGGTAAAAGATCTCTAGAAAAAAATCTGTGAAACACTGATGAAAAAGTAAAGAGGACACAAACAAATGGACAGACATCCGATGCTCATGGATAAGAAGAACATCGTTAAAATGACCATATTACCTAAAGCAATCTACAAATTTAATGCAATCTATCAAAATACCAATGTCATTTTTCATGGAAATAGAGGAAAAAATATAAAGTTCAAATGCAATAAAAAAGAGCCCAAGTATCCAAAGCAATGCCGAGCAAAAAGAACAAAGCTGAAAGCATCACACTACCTGACTTCAAATTATATTACAATGCCATAGTAAACAAACCAGCATGGTAGTGTTATAAACACAGACTCTAGACCAATGAAGCAAAATAGAGATCCAGAAATAAGTCCCCATATTTACAGCCGACTGGGTTTTCAACAAAGGCACTAAGCAAAAACACTGTGGAAAGGACACCCTCTTTAATAAATGGTGCTGAGGAAACTGAAAATCCATATACAGAATAATAAAACTAGGTCCCTATCACTCACTATATACAAAAATCAACTCAAAAAGGATTAAATACAAATGCAAATCCTGAAATTATAAAACTATTACAAGAAGCCATAAGGGAAATGCTCTAGGAGATTGGTCTAGGCAATAATTTCATGACTAAGACTGCAAAAACACAGGCAATAAAGGAGAAAATAGACAAATGGGATTACAGCAAACTAAAACACTTCTGCACAGCAAAGGAAACAATCAAGAGAGCAAAGACACAAACTGCAGAATGGGAGGAAATATTTGCAAACTAGTCATCCCACAAGGGACTAATATCCAGAATATACAAGGAACTCAAAAAACTCAACAGTATAATGTATATAATAATTGCACTAAAAATTGGGCAAAGGAAATTAATAGACATTTCTTGTTTGTATAAAAGAAAGTCTGTATAAAAACAGACAGACTCATAGACCAATGAAACAGAATAGAGATTCCAGAAATATTATTAAGTCCACATATTTATGGCCAACTAATTTCCAACAAAGGTGCCAAGAATAAAGATTGGGGAAAAGACATTCTCTTCAATAAATGATGCTGAGAAAATTGGAAATCCATATGCAGAAGAATGAAACTAGACACCTATCACTCACACAGTTGATCACACAAATCAACTTAAAAGACTTTCTTTTACACAGACTTTCTTTCTCAAAAGAAGTCATACAAATGGCTAACAAGTTTATTTTTAAAATGCCCAGCATCATCAATCATCAGAGAAATGCAAATCAAAACCACAATGAAATATCATCTTACCGCAGTTAGAATGACTATTATCAAAAAGACAAAAAATAACAAATGGTGGCCAGGATGCATAGAAGAAGGAAGTTTTATACACTCTTGATGGGAATGTAAATATGTACAGCCATTATAGAAAATAGTATGGAAGTTTCTCAAAAAACTAAAAATAGAACTACCATATGATCCAGAAATCTCATTACTGGGTATTTATCCAGTAACAGGAAAGGAAATAAATCAAAGTGACATCTGCACTCCTGTATTTATTACAGCACTATTCACAATAGGTTGATATGGAATCAAACTAAGTGTCTATCAACAGATGAATGGATAAAGAAAATATGGTATTTATATTCAGTAAAATACTATTTAGCCATAAAAATGAAATTTTGTCATTTACAGCAACATGGATGGCACTGGAGATCATTATGTTAAATGAAATAAGGCAGGCGCAGAAAGACAAATATCACATGTTCTTGATATATGGGAGTTTAAAAAGTTGATCTCATGAAAATAGAGAGGAGAATGATAGTTCCCAGAGGCTGGAAACATAGGGGCAGATGAAGAGAAGTTGGTTATATGTATACAAACATATAGTTAGATAAAAGGACTAAGTTCGTGTTCAATAGCACAGTAAGCTGACTATAGCTATATATTGTATATTTCAAAATAGCTAGAAGAGAATATTTGAAATGTTTTCAATGCAAAAAAATAATAACTGTTCAAGGTGATGAATTCCTGTGTACCTTTATTTGATCATTACACATCGTACACATGTATCAAAATATCATGCATATCTCACAAATATGTTCAAATATTATGCATTAATAAAAATGATTAAAAAAATTCAAGGGAGCCAAAAACAAGTCATGTTTTAATGCCAGAATAAGAAAGGCAATAATAGAAAAAACTGCATTCTAAAACTGACATAGTTTTCTGATACTGAAGTCTGGATTTTAGGGAAGGTACACAATTCACTGCAGATTAAGACATTTTGAGGCTTTGATGTAGGAGCAGGATATTAGTGATAGCACCTACGTTGTATCAACAGTTGTATACAACCTGAGATGGAGCAGATGGTTTGAGTTTTGAGAATATTAAGTTTGTGGTACATAAATGGAATTTTTGCTAAAATATTAAATATTAGTTAATAAAATATTTTCAACCAATCCTTCTTTAAAAAAATTAATCCCATTGGCACAATCATTACTGGTGCTTCATGCACTTCAGAGAAAATTCCTGGTGGAACCACCATGTTAACTTTTCAATTTAATTCATTTCCATGCTGCTGGAGTCCCATGAGCACTAGATTGAATGCCAGGGGTGGTGGGTCAAGGATTCAGGCAAGTTTGGGCCAATCTGGAGGGTGGAAATAGGGAACCACATATTCTATTTTCACAAAGGCCCGATGAATTCTATAGTGAAGAATAAAGGGCTGCAGTTTTAACCAGCAGAGATATGGGCGACCATCAGGTGTCCCAGCAGGGACTTCTAATGGGTTTGGTGTAGAGGACAGCCACTTCCAGTAAGCTGGAACCTAAGGGATAAGGAATAAAATGGTAAACACTGGAAGAGCAAGTTCTCAGAATACGAGTGAAAAATGTGTGTGAGGAGGGGTTCCCAAAACTGTAAGAGGACTTTGAGGGGTTTTATTCCAATAGACGCTGTGGGAATATACTTTTTGGCATCCATTATTGATACTCTAGTTTTAGCCTGTTGTCACCTGGAAAACGCAGATTACTTTTATATCTCTGGAAAGAATAGTGGCTTGGCCATCAGTTGGCACACTCAAAAGGCACACAAAAGTAGGTTTCTTGTCTCTGTCTTTAAAACAATAAGCACTTAAAGTATCATTCGGAGAAAACAGCAGTTACCAGGAAATCACTTAGCTGAGATAAAAAAGAAAAGAATCCTCGAATAGCATTTAATCTTCAAAATAAGAATTTTCCATTCTCGGGTCAGACGGATAGATGACATGGCGTTTAGAAATCGAATTCATACCTTCGCTTGCAACTGAGCATCAGACACACATATATGATGGAAATGTTCTTTGACATTACACTGCTTTCTTAGTTTGTATCATTTGCATTTGATTTGAAAAATATTTTAGAACAACCCAATAACAAATTCGAGATTAAAAAATAAAATTCTACACACTTTACAGCTCCGTGCTATTACATGACTGTGTAAATTGAATTCCCTCTCAGGAGAAAAAAAACAAGGGCTGGCTTCCCAAAAATGTTTTCATTGGCTTTAGGGAACTAAAACACACCAGTGTCTGGGTGAGTAATACTTCCTGTAAAATAAAGATAGATCAACACATAATTAAGTTCTGGCTCAAATATAATTGTTGTTTTGGAAACAGTTTTGAGGATAAATACGGTTATGCTAATGAAACTGCCCATGATTTCCACTAATGATCCAGTTTATTAATTAGGCCTGGACATTTTTCCACCTTGTGCTATCCATTTTGGAATACTGAAAAGGGTTAAAAAAACAAAAAACAAAAAAAAAACCTTCTCACTTCCGTAGGGGAAGAAAAAGGGACAAATCTTAAATTAGTTACCCACTCTTGTAAGGATTACAGTTGGAGGAGTAGATCGAAAGTACTTTTTCGATTATTTATGGGTTTCAAAGATTCTTTCTACTCCACTAGGCAGAAAAACAGAGGTGTAATATACAGCATTTGGAATTCATAATCCTTAGCATTATTTCTCTGAACTCGACATCCTAAATAGCCAGCGTTTTCTAATCCCAGAGCTGAGTGTTTAGTAGTTTTGTAGGAAGTTCTACTGAATGCGGAGACCAAAGGGGTGCCTGCCTGCTTTGAGGGTTTTGTTGAGGCCGAGTGTGAACTCTGGGCGAGAGAGCGCATCTCAGCTCTTAGATCACACCCACTCAGGGTGTGCGTGTGTGTGTGCGCGCGGGTGCCTGCGCGCGTGTGTACGTGTGGGGAGGTGTGCACCAAAGGGGTGGGGTGAGGGGCGGCGAGGAGGGCTGTAGGTGAAGCGCGGGGAGAGGGAGGTCGCCCGCTTCGGCCTCTCCCCCAGGGGCCCTGCGGCTGGTCAGCGCTCCGGCTGCACCTCCTGGTGCGCGCCGCGGCGGCGCCACAGGCCCCTCGACCCTTTGACCACCGCCCTCCGACCGCGCGTCCGGCAGCCGGGACCGGTGATGGCGCGGGACTGACGGCAGTCTCCACTGGGACCCCTCTGTCCCGCCCGAGGCTCGCTGGGGCTGCGGCGCCGCCCTGAGCTGCATGTGGGGCGGGCGCGCCCGAGCCCAGAGCGAGCGGCCCTCGGCGCCCCCGAGGCGGTGCCTGGCCGCGCCAGAGTACGAGGAGGAGGAGCGGCGGGCCGGGCCAGGCTCCCCACGCGCCTCGGCCCCGGAGCACGGGCTCCCCGGAGGGGACTTGGGGCGTCCCAGCCCAGGAGGAGGGACCCGGAAGCAGAAGCGGAGCTGCGAGTCGAGCCCAGCCACTGCCCCCGCTGCCCGCCGGCGCCGGGTGGGGGTCCCGGCGGCTGGATGGGCAGCGGCGGCGCGGGCCGCGGGCGGCGATGGGCGAGGAGCAGAGCACGGTGAGCGGCGGCGGCGGGCCCCAGGAGTCGCAGACCCTGGCCGGTGGCACTGCGGGCCACCCTGAGCCCCCGAGGCCTCAGGGGGACAGCGCCCGGGCACCCCCGCTGCGCGCCGCCTCCGCCGAACCGAGCGACGGTGGCTGCGGAAGCGACTGGGGCTGCGCGGACACCAGCGCCCCGGAGCCTGCGAGGAGCCTGGGGGCCCCGGGCTGGAGGAAGAGCCGAGCACCGGCGCAGCCTGCGGGACTGGCACTCACCGGGCCTCTCAACCCCCAGACCTTGCAACTGCAGTTGGAGCTGGAGGAGGAAGAGGAGGAAGCTGGGGATCGAAAAGAGGGAGGGGATGAACAGCAGGAGGCGCCCCCCGGCGAGGAGCTGGAGCCCAGGACCCGCGCCGGGGCCGCCGACGAACTGGTCCTGGACGTACTGGGTCAGCGGCGCCCGCCCCTCGCCAAGAGACAAGTCTTTTGCTCCGTGTACTGCGTGGAGAGCGACCTGCCCGAGGCCCCCGCCTCGGAGCAGCTCTCGCCGCCCGCGTCGCCACCTGGGGCTCCGCCAGTGCTGAACCCTCCCAGCACCCGCTCTTCCTTCCCCAGCCCCCGACTGTCCCTCCCAACGGATTCCCTCTCCCCCGACGGCGGCAGCATCGAGCTGGAGTTCTACCTGGCGCCCGAGCCGTTCTCCATGCCCAGCCTGTTGGGAGCTCCACCCTACTCTGGCCTGGGCGGTGTAGGGGATCCCTATGCGCCCCTCATGGTGCTGATGTGCCGGGTGTGCCTGGAAGACAAGCCCATCAAGCCCCTGCCTTGCTGCAAGAAGGCCGTGTGCGAGGAGTGCCTCAAAGTCTACCTGAGCGCCCAGGTAACTTCACCCCCTTCTCTTCCCCATTTATCATTCCAAATCACTGGCGAGGAGGTCCTGCTCTCAATCTGATCTCCCTGCTCGCACGAAGAGGTGACGGACACACTTATTGAGGATCTCTGTTAGTTTCTCACGTCTCGATTGTTATTTAAGTGCCTTTTGACCTCACTGGTTGACTTAACTGGAATTTAACTTTGCTGTGAACTTCAGGCTATGGTTGGCAGGTGTAGAAGGCACAAGATACAAGTCTTTGCCCTCCTCTTATTTCTTATACAGGATTGCAAGCACGAGCTTGCTCAAAGGAGGAGAGCAAGAGACTGCCTCATCGGCCTGGTATCCCAGAAACTAACAAGCAGTGGGCATAGAATAAATATTTATGGAGTTGGTGGAGAAAAGAATTGGAACAAATATTTTAGACCCATGATACATGAATTTGTAATTTTGCTTCATTTATATATTCCAGAAAAGCGTGAATGTTTAACAAAATTTATCCCTTGGCCTTTGCCTACTTTTCAGTTTCCTTTTTCCACAGTAAAGTTGAAGTACTTTTTTTTCACTGAGGATTTAAGCCAGCGCTCTTTAAGAAGGAAGCAAAACAGAAAGAGCAAAACAAAGCAAAGAGAGGCTAAGAGGTTTCTCAAAACAAGTACTGGTGAAACTTTCTTCCTCTGCTTTTATTTGAAAACTTGGTTTTTTTCTTGGAAAGCTGGAGAGTGCACCAGACCAGCTTTCCTTCACTGAGGGTGAATGCGTTCTTCCAGCAGTTCTCAATCTGTGATGTGTCTGCCAGTGTTTTGCACAATCCTGAATGCCCTTTGATCCTGTGTCCAATTGTCCTAGGCCTATTCATCTTTCAAAACCCTGTGTGTTCAGGTGCCAACTCTTCTGTGAAGCGTTGCTTCACCCTCCAGGTCACTGCTTATATACTTTCACAGTATCTTACATGCACTGAAGTTGTTCCTTTCGTGTCTGCTTGTCTTGTTAGACTGTCTGGACAATGTCTTAGAGTCCCATATGTGGTAGCTTCATGTTGAGTCCCTTGCACATTATAGTGTTTTTAATAACATTGGCCGGGGCAAACTGAACAGGGCTCCATACCATGTGATTCCTCTGTTTTTTGTGTCTAACTCATGCTTGGGTCTAGACTGAAAGTGTATACAGTCCCTAACTGAAAATGCAAACAGACACTTATAACGGTATGTTACATAAACAGTAAGTTGGCTGAAATAGTGGAGATTATTTAAAAGCCTCTGAGAGACTGTTGTTTCTTTCATGCGTTATCTACAGAGATTCTTAAAAACAGGAGGAATGTCTGCTGCTGGTTGTGGTAGTTTCTGTATCATCATCCTCAAACAGATTTCGCTGCCCTGTGATGGGATTCAGACATTTCCAAAACATAAGCCTGGCTCCAGGGAAGTCACTGTGAGAGCAGATGTGTACAAAAGAACAATACAAGGTAGCATGGGATGAGATGTCAATAGAGTAACAATTCCAGATAGCACTTCCTGTTAAATGCTGGATACACGTACCAGAAATTCAAGGGAGGTAGTCATTGTGGCTTGGGGCACTTTAACTGGCAGTTTGATTTCCTTATGGTGGGCCCTTTCCCCAAAGCAGTTTTCTTTTTCTTTATTAAATCTCATAAGTTAGTTTCAGGAAGTTTTAGTAATGGTGGTAGGGAGACAGAGGGAGATAGTCAAGTGGTCATTGCAGTGTACAGTACAACCACTAAAAACTACTCTACAGTGACACAGTATCTGAAGCTTGTCTGCAGCATTTCTGATTGTATGTATGTTCCTAACCTTCTTCCAAAGTATTTGCTGGGACTTTCAATAAAGAATAATATACATTATTGGCCGGGTGTGGTGGCTCACGCCTGTAATCCCAGCACTTTGGGAGGCTGAGGTAGGTGGATTACCTGAGGAATTCAAGACCAGCCTGACCAATATGGTGAAACCCTGTCTCTACTAAAAATACAAAATTAACTGGGCATGGTGACGTGGTGACGCATACGTGTAATCCCAGCTACTTGGAAGGCTGAGGCAGGAGAATTGCTTGAACCCGGGAGGCAGAGGTTGCAGTGAGCCAGGATCACACCATTGCACTCCAGCCTGGTGACAGAGCGAAACTCCATCTCAAAAAATAAATAAATAAATAAATAAATAAAATAATAATAATAATATGCATTATTTAAAATAATAAACAGCAACAAAAAGATGAGTCATAGATACCGGGCATGCTTTCACCTCAGGGCTTTTGTACTTGGTTTTACCTGTTCCAGGAAGGTTCCCTCCATGGCCGTCTTATCTGCTCACTGTACTGCTTTTCAGGGCTATATTCAAACGTCATCCCCTGTGACTTTCACTGACCAGCCCACACGCTCTCTTTTTTTCTGCTTTTCATTTTCTCCATAGCACTAACATACTCTGTCTTACACTTCATTAAGTCACGACAGAAGTTTTCACATGATTTGTACACTTCTGTATCTTTAGCATCTATAGCGTTGTCTGGTCTATAACAGATGGGCAGCCAGAACCTACTGAATTTATGAAAGGCCTGAGATTGCCCCAGAAACCAAGGCTAGGAAGTGGTGTTCCGCATTGGCACTAAATTCTGTTCTGAGCTTCTTGATATTTAAGACAAAAGACAAAGGCTTAAAGTGGACAAAAGTAACAGGTTTGCTAAGTTTGTAATTAAACTTAGAATTAAAGAGCTTAGATAAACTTGTAGCTTATACATAAAATAGCCTTTTTCAGTGAGTAAAAATACAGGATTGTAGTTGTAATATTTTTGATCTATGGCAATTCTATGGTCCCTTCTACTCAAAGGTTGTGTTTCTCTGTCACTTAACCTCTCTATGCCTTAATTTCCTCCTCAATGAAATGTAATTGCAGACAATCTGTAATAACCCACCAGTTCCAAAGCAAAACAAAATCAAACTGCATGGTTATTTTTCTGTCCTACTGAACCACATCAAAAGGGCATAGTGAGTGCTTTCTTTCTCATCTTAAAAGTTCTCTTAGGTTTGACAGAAGCAAATGTGTCAAGCCTAAACTTTCAAGGTTCTTAAAACCTTTACAAAAAATGATGTATTTGAGATAAAGAGCTATTAGTGACTTTTTTCTCACCATTTCTTTTAGTTTGTGCCACATAGTGCATTATTTAACATCATTTAAGAAAATAAAAGAGTCCCTATTAAACATTTCATGCCAACATTAAAATGCATGTTAAATGTGAGTTGGACTATTGCCTGGTTAAATGAATATTTTTCTAAAAGGAGATGCAGAGTTCTTTGAAAGAAGATATGAACTTGGAAGATAGGAATGTGGATTTTTAGGCAGTATGTTTTCACCAGTGCCATGGACTAATTTGTGACAAAGGCCAATTGGTAGGTGTCATCAGTATTTCAATATAGACATAGCAAATTAGATGGTGACTTAAGTACCTCTATGCTGTGTATAAAATTGTAGTTTTATTTTTCAAAACATAGTTCTTCTCCAGTTATTGCCATGACTGTGGCTAGGGAGCCCTTCTTAGTGGAATAACTTTACAGTGCAGTGGGTGTCATCCAATTTCTGATTGTCATGGTGAAGGGGTGGACTAATAGATTATAAATCTTTAGCACCACAGTAGATGTTGATTTAGAAGCTGTAGAGCTCCAGAACAGAGATAGTTCTATTATTTATATTATATTGCTCATGTACATAAATCTCTGGCACATTCATTTCAGAAGTACATTTCCCAGTGACCTGTGTATGCATGTGTGAATATGGCTAAAGCATGTAGTCCCAGGGATGCCTGCAATATCCTGCAGGTCTCTTAACCCTTCTCAGTATTGGTCTTCTCAGCTGGCTTGGCCTTTACCACATTTTCCTAGGAGGAAATATTTTCTGTTGCCTTCTTTGTTTCATAGGATGATACTATGTTCATTTCAGAAATCCTCCACAGATAATCTTTCTTTTATGATTTGGTTTAGAGAGAAAAATCTGTCATAAATATGAAATATTAATATTTAGTATTTTAGATGAAGAAAGGACGAGAAATGAGGATGCCAAAGGGCTTGCTAAAGGTGACAGCTGTTGTGGATTCCACCACTCTGCCTAAAAGTGCTAGAGATTGGCAGACGCATGTAACTTGGAATGTATACACCTGTCCAATGGGTATTAATAGATACAAGCAACACATTTCTTTTACCGATTGTGAACAAAACAGCTGCTAGATGATAAAGTCCTAAAATGACTGTCTACTGTAGTCACCCTAGAATCAGTGACCCAGAGGTGAAAGCTTATATATCCTATTATTAAATTATGAGTCATCCAAATCTTCAGGGTAAAAGTGTAACATAGATTCTTTTTTTTTTTTTTTTTTTTCTTTGAGACAGAGTCTTGCTCTTGTCGCCCAGGCTGGAGTGCAATGTCTTGATCTCGGCTCACTGCAACCTTTGCCTCCCGGGTTCAAGCGTTTCTCCTGCTTCAGCCTCCCGCGTAGCTGGGATTACAGGTGCACGCCACCAAGCCCAGCTAATTTTTTTGTATTTTTAGTAGAGACGGGGTTTCACCATGTTGGCCAGGCTGGTCTTGAACTCGTGACCTCAGGTGATCCACCTGCCTTGGACTCCCAAAGTGCTCGGGGATTACAGGCATGAGCCACTGATCCTGGCCCCATAAATTCATTTCCTTTAAACCTTAAAGCACCCTGCATATTTTTAGAAACCATCATGTTCAGTGTTGAGTTTGAATGCAGTTGTCTTCACACAGGTGAATTTATAGAACCTGTCATGCCCGTCATGGTTTTGGTAGTCCTGAAAATGTAAAGAATAATACGAGACTGAAATTCATTGAAGTCACTCTAAAAATTTGAAATGTGGGAATTAAGGCATATTTAAACTTATCTTTCTGTGTGCAAAATGTGTGTGTGTGTGTGTGTGTGTGTCTGGGGGTGTAGTAACATTTGCTTTCATGCCTTACTCATTCCATTATTTTCCTCCACTCTCTACATCATTGCTCTTTAATAATTTTTCTTTTTTCTTTCCCTTGTTCTTTTACTTTTTGAAATCTGATTTTAATTGGCATTTGATTTCTCTAGAGGAATCCTCTGTCAAGTGCTAAGCCCTGGGGCCAGCAGAACTTTTTCCGAGGCATGTTGCATGGGTATTTCCTTTCTCTTTCAGTTGTCTGGAGATGAGACTACATAAAGGAACCTTGCATTGCGTTCCACTGCCTAAAATATCTCAAATAACATTACAAGTACTACTGACCTAAGGCATCAGCTGATACCTTTAGAGTGTGATTTTTCCCTCCTAGATTAGAGCTCAGCTTTTATACCTGAAGGCTCTTCCTTAACTCCCGATACAAAAGACATAAAAAAGAGATCATTAGAATTTAAACTCTCAGTTTTTTATTACGGGTTTGTGATGGACAAGGTAGGCATACCTGAGCGGTAATTTCTTATAATTTTTCATTTATCAGTGTACTTTTTGTGCATTTAACAAGCATTTATTGGGCTACCTGTATGACAAGCACCATGAGATACTCTATAAATGTGTTAAATGTTCTAAAGGAACCATCTTATAGCCTTGTTGGCAGTATTTTTCCCAGCTTTATCTGATGGCATAAATAAACTTTTTTTTAAAAAAAGTTACCAGACAGCTATGGATCTTCTTTCTCTCTGGGATATTTTTATTAAGCCAGTTCTGGGACACCAGCTATCTTTTTATTAATCTTACTTACTATTCCTTCTGTTATGTTTAATCCAAAGTTATAAATCTGTTACTCATTTCTTAATATAAATATTTCTCAGCTATTTTTGATTGCTGGAAATATATTAGTAAATATAAAGATGTATGTATTTTGTTCATTTCAAAATCTTTTCTGCTTTTATTTAAAAGAAAACACAGTTTTGCTCAGTTTGTTTTGGATCATTCATGACATACTTAAAAATATTTATTTTTTTCAAATTCAGTTTGTCAGAAGGGTTTTACATTATAAACAAAATGAACCTTCCCAAATTGAAGTTTTGCTTTAAAAATTCAATGTGTATGGGAGAATGGCTCCTAGTTTATATCGTTCTCTATCAACTTTATCACTACTATTTGCCCCACCAATTTTGGGATAATTGCACTTGAATTTGTAAGTTTTTACAAACAGTAAGTAAAACCATTTATTGGACATCTATCTTGTAAACATTCTTACATGTATTTTTATTTAATTTTAATTCATTTACATATTAAATACTTATTACATATAAGGCACTGTTTTAGGCTCTAAAACATTTAAAGCTCCTGACCTCATGGAATTATATGCTAGGCTGTGGAGATGGACAATGAGATAAGTGAATTATTTAGCATATTAGGAGATAATAAGGGCTATGGAGAAGGAGAAATAAGGGAAAGGTGATATTGGGGAGGGGTTTTCCTTGACAACTTTATAGTTTTGGGGGGAGTCGTCAGGGAGGATATGTTTTACGAAGGGACTTTTAGGAAGAGATCTTCGTGATGCAAATGAAGGAACAAACCATGAATATATCTAATAGAATAATAAGGTGTAAAGCTCCAAAGGTAGGAGCATACTTGCGAGTTTCCAGGAATTATAAGGAGATCTGCGTGGCTGAAGCATAGAGAATGAAGTGGATAGTGCTAAAAAGAATACAGCAGGAGGAGTGGGGAAAGCTGGTCTGGCAGAGATTAAGCCCATCAAGTATCTTCATTTCCCTAAAGTAAGATCTTGTAAGAAGATACTGAGCAAAAGACTAACCAGATATGCCTTTCCCTTTAAAAGAGATTACTCCATCTCTTTGTGGAAAATATACTGTAGGAGTCAAGACTGGAAGTAAAAAGATCAGTTAGAAGACTATGGAATAAATCAAAGGAGAGACAATACAGTTCAGACTAGAGTGATACAGGCGAACGTGGTTTGAACTGGTGGAATTTGGAATATATTGTGAGGTTAGAACTGACAGAATGCCAGTGATTGCACGTGGGATGAGAGAAAAAGAGTCAAGCATGAGTCAGGTTCTGAGCCCAAGCAATTAGAAAACTGGGGTTGCCGTTTAATAAGATGAGGAATAGTGTAGGAGGACTAGGTTTAGGGAGAATGAGAAATTTGATGTGCCGTTTAGACATTCATGAAGGGATGTTGAGTAGGCAGTTGGTGTCTGGCATTCAGAAGAGAGATCTGAGCAGAAGATATACATTTGAATGTGGATGGCATATAGATGGTATTTAAAGCTATTAGACTGGATGAGGTCACCTGTGGAGTGTCACTAGCTAGAGAAGAAGGATAGGAGATTGAGTCCGAGCATACCAGTGTTCACGAATATGGAGTCTGGGACATCAGAAAGAACAAGCAAAGAGTCTAAAAGGGAGTGAGCTAATTAGGCAAGAAGAGTACTGAGAGTACTTACCCAGAAGTCAAAGACAGTGTTTTAAAAGGGATAATGATCTGTGTCTAATGCTTCTGATAGTTCCAGCAGGATGAGGTTTGAAATTGACCGTCAGATTTCCCAACAAGGAGTTTATTGGTAACTGTGAGCCTAGTGCTGTTTTCATTGGCAGCCGTGGGATGGTTTTCAGGTTAGAGTGGGTTCAAGAGAACAGGAACAACTCTGTTTTTGTACTGCAGGTAGTAGAATGTTATATGAGGGAACTCAAGGTCAGAGAGATTAAATAACTTGCCCAAAGTCTCAAAGCAAGGGAATGGCAAAGGTGGAAGTGAAATTCAGATGTTTGGCTCAAAACCTATGGCTTTTTTGCATTCTTTAAATTGATTATCTCATTTATAAGGTAAACCTGTATTTTTCTTTTTCTTTTAAGTTGATACACATATTGTACAAAAAGCACAAGTCTTCCAATCCAAGAAGGAGAAGACACTTAATTACATGTTTTGAGGAAGTAAAAGGCTCCCATTCACGCTTAGATCTAGAGATTACAGCCAAACTCAGTCTCATCTTCATGTAAGCAAGTGAAGAGGAATTTGGCTTAGGAAAGCTATGATTTGATATGATTTACTGTTAAGTTTTTTTGTTTTGTTTTGTTTTGTTTGAGATGGAGTCTCACTCTGTCACCAGGGTGGAGCGCGGTGGCGTGATCTCGGCTCACTGAAACCTCCACCTCCCAGGCTCAAGCGATTCTCCTACCTCAGCCTTCCGAGTAGTTGGGACTACAGGCGCGCGCCACCACGCTCAGCTAATTTTTGTATTTTTAGTAGAGACGGGGTTTCACCAGGTTGGCCAGTATGGTCTTGATCTCTTGACCTGGTGATCCTCCCACCTCGGCCTCCTGAAGTGCTGAGATTACAGGCATGAGCCACGGCGCCTGGCCGATTTACTGTTGAGTTTTAATGGCAGCATACTCTCCTGTTTTCTTCCTAAGTTTCTGGTCATTCCTTTTGTTAGAACTTTCTTGTATTAATTACCATCTCTTAATGTTGCTGCCTGCGTGGTCCTGTGCTAAACCTCTTCTCTTCTCACTTTGTATACTGTTAGTGGGGCCATCTTACCCACTCTCATGGTTTCAACTAACACCTACCTGTTGTTGGTTCCCAAATCTTTATCTCTATCCCCAGTCAACAGTATTATATAGCCATCTCTCTCCTGAACAACTGTAGTGGATGTCCCATACATAGGCACCTTAAACTTCTCAAAACTAAACCCCCCTTTCCTCCCCTTCTTTGCCACATGCTCAAAGCCTTGCTTCTTTTTTGAGATTCCGTTTCCAGTAATTGTACCCAGGTCAGAAACTTGGGGGTCATCACTGAGCTATTCTTTTCCCTTATCTCCCACATCTAATTAATCACCAGGTCCTTTCAATTCTACATCTTTAAAATATATCTGTACTCTCTACCGTTTTCTGTTTCTGCTGTCATTTCACTTGCTCAGCCTCTACCATTTCTCTCCTGGATTCTTATGAGAGTTTCCTACTTGGTCCCAGTGATGCTCTCTTGACTCTCTCCGACTTACTGTCCACACATATGCCGGAGGGTTCTTTATAAAATCCTGGACCAGTCTTGGCACTCTCCTTCCTAGCCTTTCAACACCTGCTTCTTGCTAATAAATTAGAATTTAAACTTTATAACAATATCTATATGTCCCTGTGCATTCTGTCTCCTGTGTGTCCCTCCGAGATTTCTTTCTCAACTGTCCCACGACACCTATAGAGATATTAAATTTCTTCTTCTTTGAATGCTCCATGACTCTGAATTATGAGCCTTTGCCTTTAGTGACATGAAGTTTTGTCTTAGGGGAATCCTCTTTCTTTCCTTGCTGCCCTAACTCTCTTTGCCCCATTCACACTCATTCTGCTAGTTCAGCTTAGACATTCTTCTGGGAGAATCTTCTTGACCCTCTGATTAAGCATCCTTCCTATATTCTTTGATAACCCTCTTTACCTAAGGTTATCAAACTATATAGGAATCTTCTATACAATTATTCTTGTTTCCCTGTATTTAAATCGCCTGTTTCCTGCTCTGTGCTTCCATTAGACTACAAAGCTTGATGCATGTAAATTTTTTTCCTAACTAATTTCCTAACACTTCGTGTGTTATATAGACTCTATAAGTAGAGTGGATGTTTAAATTTATTCCACAAATAAATAATACAGTAGAAGCTAATATTGTCAATATGTAAACTATTTGGATAGGCAAAGTGATATTTTTTAAATGAAAATTTGAATATTTCATTTTCTTGTTTAAAAACCTGTAAGACCTCCTCATTGCTTCACATAGAGATTCCAACTCATAACACTGTGGGTAAGATTTGGCCTCTGCATCTTCTTCAGTCCCTTCTTCTGTCACTCCAGCTCTCCTCCCTCCAGCCATAGAGTATTCTTCTCATGGTTAATTTCAGTTCACTGACTCAGTCTTCCTTATATCACCAGACTGAGTGAGTCCTGTTAAGGTTCTTAGAGTCCTTTTTCCTCTGCCACCACTGTATTTACCTCTTTTTATAATTAAATGGTATGTGGTAATTTGATGTTTATTACGTCAATGCTCCCCCATTATTCTTTGAGCTACTTTATTTTTTATTTTATTATTATTTTTTTTTTTTTGAGACGGAGTCTGGCTCTGTCCTCCAGGCTGGAGTGCAGTGGCCGGATCTCAGCTCATTGCAAGCTCCGCCTCCCGGGTTTACGCCATTCTCCTGCCTCAGCCTCCCGAGTAGCTGGGACTACAGGCGCCCGCCACCACGCCCGGCTAGTTTTTTGTATTTTTTAGTAGAGACGGAGTTTCACCGTGTTAGCCAGGATGGTCTCGATCTTCTGACCTCGTGATCCGCCCGTCTCGGCCTCCCAAAGTGCTGGGATTACAGGCTTGAGCCACCGCGCCCGGCCGAGCTACTTTCATAATTAGCACCTAGCACAGAGCCCAGAAAAGAGTGAATGATTGAAAATAAATTATGTTTGCTCTAAAAAGTAAGGTACCTCTTTTAATCTGAACTTTTGACATATTATTCTACAATGCATTTATTTAGATTGGTGCAAAAGTAATGGCAGAAACTGCAATGACTTTTGCATCAATCCAGTGAACTCCTGTGGCCTGAGTCTTTATGCTAGCATCCCGTCTATCACTGAGGTGTGTCTTCTTTAATTCCAATACCTGTTCTGGTTACTGTCTCCTGTTTAACAGATTCTTCCAGAACCTACGAACATTAAACAAACAAACAAACAAACAAAAACACCATTTTATTTTGATGATGACATTGTGGGTCAGGATTTGGGAAGGCCTCAGCCAGTCAGTTCTCCTTCGGGATTTCTCATGCAGTTGTAGTCAGATGTCAGGTCACTTGCTTGGCTGGCAGCTGATGCCGGCTGCTGTCAGTGAGCTCAGCTGTGGCTGTCTACAGAGTGCCCACACGTGGCCTTGCCGGCATGGCAGTCGCAGAGCTTCTTACTTGCAGATTGGCCTCACCCGGAGCCAGCATCCCAAGGGATGTGGAAACTGCATGACATTTTCTGCCCTAAGTTTGGAAGGCCCTCAGCATCACTTTGGTGAGGCAGTGATGAGCCTGCCCAGATTCAAGGGGAAGGGACATTGACCCCAACTCATTTTGGGCAAGTGTCAGAGAATTTGGGGCCATATTTTAAAACCTCCACTACTTAAGAGAAAAATCAAGAATGTGGTGAATTAGCTTTCGATCCTGAATTTTAATTAAAAAAAAATCATATATTTTCTATCATTTCCTTAAAAATTTCCAATTCATATCATTCTATTAGTAAATACTTTGTTGGTATGTTTTTGTGCTTTATCTTTAAATAATTTAATAATACAGATTCACGTAGTTTTAAAGAAAACTTATGTGAAAGCTATTCTCTTTTAAAATTAAATATTTTAAGTAGTTCCACTGTAATTGAAATATGTCAAGGTGTCAGGATCAGCTTCCAATAATTCTGATTAACAACACTTAATCTTATTCTGTATAGCATAATTTCCTTTCCATTAGAGTATATCAAAATTACAGCTTCAGCTACAGTTAAAATATTTGAAAAACTTAGCACTATCTTTCTGAATAAAAGGAGTTCATGTAACAGATTTTTTTTTTTGTAGTCTAGATATATTTTGTATAGAAATAGTATTGTATCTAATGACACTGCAGAATTAACCACCCTAGTCAATCTTTGTGAAATTGGCCTACTGTTTGTTTGTGGTATTCTAGTTTGTGTGGGTGATGTTATCGTGTGATTTGTATCTTCTTGAATAGATAGCTGTTTAAATTTCCAGAAGCATGTATATTGTCTTCGAGTTTCTTCCTGTTAGAGATCTGTATTCTCTGGAACAGAAGAGGCATGTTGCTTTTATGATGTTTGCCCCACTCCATCTTTGCCCCCTGGCTCAGGTAACTAAATTCTGGGCTTTTTCATTCATGTGAATGACTAATCCCTTTGTAAATCTTTCTAAGCTATTTGCCTCAATAATATTCTCTACTGTAAGATTCAAACTTAATTATAGGGTACCTGGCAAATTGCTTCCCTTTTTGTGGTGTTGATTCTTGCTTTCTTTCCTTACATGATTATTGGCCATACTCAGTGTTCATGAAACTCATGAGCTCTGAGTTGTATGTGGCAAGTTTAATCACCACAGCTTTTCCCCTGGTTGCTTAACAATTTAAAGCAGCAGGCAAAATGAAACAATTGCTTGTAAGCCATTTTTCCTAATGTTTAGAGTTTAGTGTATTATTAATGTGTGTTCATCTAAGTAGAGCTATTGGGTGAAATCACAAGTGACTCTGATATGGCCAGATTGTAGCCCATCTTTTTGAAAGTAATTAGTTAATGAATAATTCATTCATTCATTGAGATAGTGTCTTGCTCTGTTGCCTGGGCAGGAGTGCAGTGGCTCAATCATGGTTCACTGCAGCCTCCACCTTCTAGGCTTAAGCAATCCTCCCACCTCAGCCTCCCAAATAGCTGGGACTACAGGCGTGCACCACCATACCTGGCTAATTTTTTGTTTGTTTGTTTTTAGTAGCCATAGAGTTTTCCATGTTGTCCAGGCTGGTCTTGAACTCCTGGGCTCAAGAGATCTAACCACCTGGGCCTCCCAAAGTGCTGGGATTACACGTGTGAGCCACCGCAATCAGTCCATTTTTTTCATATGAATATATAAGCAAAGTGGGAAAAGTGACTTTCATTCTCTTGCCAGAGATGCTCTTGGTGGAAAACAATAGGTGCAATCCCCAAATTCTCATTTAATCCTACTTTTAACTAGTTTTAACTTCAGTGTTTTATTTTTCCTATGTTATCATTTTTCTGCCTCAAGATTTTTAAAAAATATTTTTCCTATGTTACAATTTTTCCTCCTCACGATATTTTTTAAAACAAACACTTTGAAAACAATAGGCTCCTAAAATTAAAGAAAGAAGTATTCCCTGTGTCTTCAAGTGTTGGTGCTTTATGTTAAACTTATATGGTATATGTGTATGTATGTATATATGTATACATAGACATATGTATACATACTGTTTGTCAAGTTCTCACAGTTATTTTTGTGTCACAAGGGGAATATTTGCTGATCTTAATTTAAAAAAATCTAAGCCGAGTCATTTCTAGTTAAGTTCATGTATTTCAGGTGTAGTTTCTCCTCCCTCCCTCCCTCTCTCTCTCCCTTCCTCCCTTCCTCACACTGTCGCCTGGGCTGGAGTGCAGTGGCGCAATCTCGGCTCACGGCAACCTCCATCTCCTGGGTTCAAACAATTCTCCTGCCTCAGTCTCCTGAGTAAAGGGGATTACAGGTACCCGCTGAGTTTTGTGTTTTTAGTAGAGACGGGGTTTCACTATGTTAGCCAGGCTGGTCTCAAACTCCTGACCTCATGATCCACCTGCCTCGGCCTCCCAAAGTGCTGGCATTGTAGGCATGAGCCACCACGCCTGGCCTATTTATTTATTTTTTGAGACGGATTCTTCATAGTGATTCTTGTGCCTCAGCCTCCCGAGTAGCTGGGACTACGGGTGCATACCACCACACCCAGCTAATTTTTTTGTGTGTGCTTTTTGTAGAGATGAGGTTTCACCATGTTGACCAGGCTGGTTTTGAACTCCTGGCCTCAAGTGATCCACCTGCCTAGGCCTCCCAAAGTGCAGGGATTACAGGTGTGAGCCAATGCATCTGGCTTCAGGTGTAACTTAAATCAACCAGAATAGATAACCCTTGGGTTTACCTTTCCTTTGTTCTTAGTTTTTATTATGTCACCTTTTGAATCATTGAGGCTTTTCCTTCGAGATGAAGGGAAAGCTTAGAAGGAATGCTGAGCAGGAAAACCCTGAAAGGATAGTAATTTTTTTCTGACACTTTGCTCGTTTTTGTTTGTTTGTTTGTTCTCAGTATTTTTGAAAACAAACTGTTCATACATGCTTTTCTCTTTAAAATCACTAGTATGTCTACAAACTAAAAACTTGGAATCAGAATTTTCCATCCTGCTTAAAAATCATCCAAATGAAGAGCTTCAGAGAGAGTTTTTAACCTTTTTTAAAAATAATATAAAACATTAACACTTTCTGACTAGCTGCAAGATTGACATCAGGGAAAGCACGAATGTACTAGCTGAATTTCAGCAACAACCTTTGCATAATTGATAGATGAGACACCAAAGTAAGTATAATGATTTAGAAAGCACAAGCAACAGTGCATACTTTTGCATCTCTTTGCCTATATGAAGTGTCTTTTCAGTTATAATAGTTGTTAAAACAAAGTACTGAAATAAATTGTACATAGACCTTAGAAGCTTAGGATCACTAAATGCTGAACAAAGATTATAAAATAATGAAGCCAGTTCTAAAACATTGCTTTCACAATTACTGGTGACAGCAAAATGTTTTATATCATTAATTCATGTATTAAAATTAAGATGCTGAAAAAAAATCATGGGAGCATTGTGCTCTGTTCTAATATGCTTTTGGCTTATTACAATCTAAATGGATTTGACAGAGCTCTGTTGGTTTGCTTAGGGTGGTAAGGAGGTCAAGGTCAAGCAGGCAGTCTCCTCACAGCCTCCTTAACAACATACTGCCCTGTGGCCATAAACTACCCTTAACCCTGCACAGTCATATCATAAAGTGTCTGCTTCTAGTCATAAGACTGTGACTGAGACAAGATGGAGAAATTACTGTTAATCTCATCACCTCTTCTGAAAAAACAAATTGAAGCACATGTTCAGGTTATTAGTGAGTTGCAGAGATTTTACATAGAGAAATCTTTTCTTCCACTGGCTAAGACTTTCCTTCTTTTTACTGTAGTCAAACCATGGTAGATCTGTTCTCTAGTATACAGTTGGTTTAAGAGACTCAAAAGGGAGGGAAGCTGGCATATTCTTATTCTGTTAAAGATAAAATGATAAAAAAATTTATAAAAACATACTGAGCACAAAATAGTTGCTTAGCATCATGCTAATCATTATGATAAAAAGAAACAATGTGTCCCTATAGAGTAGTCCATGGTCCAGCTTCTTAGGAAGTTTAGAACTTCAGTAGGTTAAAATAAAGCTCTCCAGGCAAATATTGGGCCATGTATACGAATAAATTGTGTTACAGGATTCCTTCTGTGCTGCTTCACCAGTCAGAAATCTCTTTGGCCACCACTGCCTCTGCCTGGGCCTCGCTCAGGGCCTGCTGGGCTTGCTCCAGCTGCTCAGCCTGGCAGGCTGCATTCTGCTTGTGCCCCAGACCAGATCCTGTGCCCACCATGGCTCTGTGCTCAACCCATGGATCAACCAGGCATGCTGTGAGAAGCTTCCGCCTTGGGTGCCAGCAACTAGATGAGGGGAATGCGGTGGCTCCTGATAACTCAGAGATGCCAGCAACTGTGGAGCCCCAAGGGGTGTTGCAGCTCTTGCTTGTGGAGTCCCAACGTCTGAGTTCCCAAAAGTGTTACAGCTCTTCACTCCCATAGCTCAGTGAGCGGGAACATGTTACAGCTTTCTTTCTCCCATAGTCTGACAAGCAGGAGTGTGCTGCAGCTCCTTTATACTTGTCGCCCACAGCTTAGTGGGCAAAAGGGAGGATTACAGATCATTCATTCCTGGTGCCTGCAACTTGGTGAATTTGAGGGTTACAACTCATTTGTTCTCACTGCCCACAGCTCGGCAAGTCTGGGCTGTTGTCCTGTGACCAAGAGGAATAAGGTACATGGATACCAGAGAGTGAGTAAGGCAGAGAATAATTTTATTGAGCAACAGAAGCAAAGCTGTCAGCTGAAAAGGGACCCTGAAAGCAGTTCCGCTTTCTGCCTGTGTGGCTGAGTCCAAGGTTTTTATGGGTGTGGAATGTGGGAATGCATGCTGATTGGTCCATGGGTGGTCTTTGGAAAAAGCACCATTCGATTGGCTAACAGGTATCATCCAGACGAAACCGGTCGAGAGAGAGTGTAAGATGGTGATAGAAGTTCTCACTCTGGTCATTGACTCTATCCAGAGCTGGCAGTTTGGTTTTCAGGCTTCAGGCTGTCTTGACTTGAAGGTCAGGTTTCACCAGGAACCTGACCCTGTCTGCCTACAAATTTGTCTGTCCTCTGTTACTATCAATTATGTGATGCTGATTGTTGACTTAAGGTGTTCGAGGAAGAGAAAGCTGTCTTTGTAGGAGTAGAAAAAGTTAGAACTTGGCTATTGTCTGAAAAATGGTTGTTGCTGCATAGGGAGGGTAGGAGAAAGGAGTTAGGGGTGGGCAGCTCTCTAAGTGAGCAAGCATGTGGAAATAGGGTGTGCAAGTGACCATGACTGGAGAGGGGTTCAGAAAGGCAGTGTGGCAAATACAGGTAGGAAGGTGAGAGCGGAATGGTGACAGCAAGAGTCAGCAGAACAGATACCAGCACAGTGCAGAGCACCAAAGGCAGAGGCACCTGAGCAAATGTGCAAAGCCTGGGGTGGTCACAGGCATGACATGTTTTAACAACTGAAGGAGGCAGTGAGGTTGCAGTAGCACAGAGAGCAGAGGGGAACCTGAAGGGGATGACTTACAAAGGTAATATGAGGGTCAGATAGTATAGATCCTTCATGGAAATTATACTTTATTTATACTATGATGGCAAATCTTCAGACAGTTTGCTTGAGCTGTAACATGACAGTTAATGCTTTAAGAAGATTCTAGCTTCTATGTGGAGAATGAATTGTGTTTAAGGGTTGAGTTGCCAAGAGTAGAAGCAGGGAAATGGGTTAGGAGGCAACTGCAGTAGTCAGAGGTGACAGTGGTTTGCATTAGTGTACAAGTGGTGGAGATGGCTCTGTCTCGTGTCCTATCACTTATTGGATCTTTGCCTTTAAAAAGTATTGGAAGTGCATTGCCTTTAGTGCAGCAGAACATCCTTGCAGCCTTTCTGCTGAGACATCCCAGGTTTTACAACTCTATGTACCAGCTGTAGTTTTTATCTTTCAAGCAACGTAGGATTAGCCTCTGTTCAACTTGATTCTCTCATATTTTACCCATCTGGGAGGGATTTTTTTGTTTGTTTGTTTTTAATGTTTGGTTTCAGAGGCATGTAAAAAGTCACTAGCCAAAAATTTTGGAAACATCTTTTGAGAAGATGTCCATAGTTAGTTCACTAATTGTCAGAATCAGTTTTTCAAAAAAGTTGAGCCATCCTCTGCTTCTCAATATTTTGCAATTTGCTTTTTTTTAGTCTTTCCTTAATTTGATGCTCAACAGTGTATCTTCATTACTTTTTTTAAAAAATAGGAACTACTACCCTCCCCTTCCCAGAGATAACAAAGGTTTTACTGGCCAACCTTCAGTTCTGAGAGAATGTCATTGGAATTTTTGGTAATTCTATTTAGTTCTTGTTTTTGGTTTGTTGAATTGTTTTGGATAACTTATTTGCTTCCCCAGTTAATTCCTATTTATTTACACATATTCTTCTCTTCCTTCTAATTCTTTTTTTGTATAACAATGTTCCCTTCTGGTGTAAGTTCCACATCCTCTACCTTTAATGGCAAAGGCCTTGGGGTCATGGCTTAACCATACAATAGCTGTTTTGATTGTGCCTGTCCTTTTCTTTGTTTTTAGTTAGAGAAGAGTGATAAAGTAACAACTTAAACAAAGATTTGCTTTGTTGATTTTATGCTGAATGACGGAATTGCCCCTCCCTCCATACTTTGATTTGTTAATTTCATAGAGTCTTGAAATTTCCCTCTAATTACACTCTATATTGATCATAAAACCAGTAATGTTTCAGTGGAAGGTACTAAAATGTCAGTGTGATTTTAAAAAAAATTTATGAGAAATTCTCAAGTATTTATCTTTAAAATAGATATGTTCCATGTGCATGTTGTCTATATTTTAGAAGAACATAAACTCTGTACGTTTGTTTAATTACTGATTTCTCAGTTTTCTCTGCCTATCTGGATAAATGTAATTTAAGGAGCAGTAATTTACTCAATTTAAAATATTTTCAAATTACATGGTGTGAGCAGTCACAGACACTGTATGGTGCTTAAGAATACTGTTTATAATGTTTTTGAAAAAATTGATAAGAATTAAAGTAATTAAAAATGTGATTTTATATTTTATGTTTAGAACATTCATTAAATTTGTAATATCTCTTTAAATCCTTTACAGGACATTTAACTGTAATTTTTCCCCATGTGAACACAAAATATCCGAGACAGGTTTCAATTAATTTAGAAAGTTTATTTTGCAAAGGTTAGGGATGCACTGTGACATATCCCCAGGAGGTCCTGACAATGTGTGCCCAAGGTGGTCGGGGTACAGCTTGCTTTTATACATTTTAGGAAGACATGAGACATCAATCAGTATGTGACCAAACATTGGTTTGGTGAGGGGGTGACTTCCAGGTCATAAGTAGATAAGAAACAAAAGATTACATTCGTTTGAGTCCTTGATCAGCCATTCACTGAATATACAATTCAGTCTGGCTCAGTGAATCTGCATTTTTACATAAACAGTAAGGCAGAGAAAGCAATCAGATATGCATTTGCCTCAGTTGAGCAGAGGGATGACTTTCTGTCCTGGAATTGTGAAGATACGCTATCATTTATTGCCAGGGTGAAATTCAACAGAACTGTTTAACATAGAGTAAAGATTTTGGCCGGGCGCGGTGGCTCACGCCTGTAATCCCAGCACTTTGGGAGGCCCAGGCGGAGAGATAGAGAATATCCTGGCGAACATGGTGAAACCGTATCTCTACCAAAAATACGAAAAAAAAAAAAAAAAAAAAATAGCGAGGCGTGGTAATGGGCGCCTGTAGTCCCAGCTTCTCTGGGGGCTGAGGCAGAAGAATCGCTTGAACCTGGAAGGCAGAGGTTGCAGTGAGTTGAGATCGTGCCACTGCACTCCAGCCTGGCGACAGAGCGAGACTCCATCTCAAAAAAAAAAAAAAAAAAAAAAAAAAAGATCTTGAGGCCCACAAGGAATTTCCTTGTGGGCAAATTGTGAGAGAGGTATGTAGCTATGTAGCTTTTTTATGTTTGTAGCTATCTTATTTAGGAATAAAAGGGGAAGCAGGTTTGCCTGATGTAGTTTCCAGCTTGACTTTTCCCTTGGCTTAGTGATTTTTGGGGTCCCGAGATTTATTTGCCTTTCACACTCATGTTAATCTTTCTGTCAAGAATCAACTCACTTCAAAGAAAGTTCAATGTTTGCAAGAAGTTTCTCCGTAAATGTGATAGGATTTGATTTTTGGATCATGACAGTTTAGCATTTTTCCTCAAAAGTACCAACTTTATTGAAAAACAGAAGATATTTCCTAAGGTAATACAAGATACTTTTTCAATATTTATCTCACTTTCTAGATACTTGGATATTTTCTATAGCAAAAATGTGGTTATTGGTACCTCATGTATGGGAAAATTCTGTAGTCTAAACCCCACCCCCAGCCTCCAAAAAAAAAACAAAAAAAGGATTCCTGCATTGAATTTTGTTTCAGTAACACATTTTGCATAATAATTTATAATCATTGCCATTTTTAGATAATTTATTATTAATAATATATTTACATATGAGTCTATGCTAGATCCTTCCTGAAAACAAAATATTAAACAATTGCTTTATGTACCTACCCTCTAAAGGCATTTGGTTTCTAGATGATATGAAAACACTGGTTTCTCAAGTCATCTTTGGTACATAATTGATAGATTTATAAAGTAAAATATGTCCAGAGTTGATGACTTAATGGTATGTGGAAGTTATTTACTCACTTCCTGGTGAGAAGAATAGGAATGGGGTTCTATTATTCACATGTTACCTTTGATGAATATATTGAAAGGCTGTGAAGGGAATTCATTCATCTTTCCTTGGCTAGCAGGTTTGCTGCTGGTTCATGAAAGGGTAAGGAAAGGGAAGAAGCACATAAAGGCGTCACAGTAAAAGGATCACTTCATAGAGTAATTTGTTTTAAGGAAAAGCTTTCTATATATTTCTTCTTCAACACTCCCCCACCCCACCACAAATAGAGGTTCTTAACTTGAGAGTCTATTTGTTCATGTGTTGTCTTCAGAAGGGTCATAAATGTTCTGAAATTTTATGTAAAATCAATTTTTCTCTTATGAGTAGGTCCATAATGTTTATTAAGTCTTTGGACCATTACCCAACAAGGTTTAGAGCCACTGGTTTTAAAAGGCTTTTGTGTCTTGTGATGTAGAGACAATCAGATTCTGGGGATTATTTGGTTTTCATGGTAACTAAGATGTGGGATAGAACTCTGACTATGTACTTTATTTAGTATACAGAGGAGGACACAAACATGAGAAAATTAAGGTAGTGAGTGAAATATGGTCAGGACAAATGTAAATTTAGAGTCTGAGTGGTGGTTTAGTGGATTTATGTCCTCACTTGTCACTAATGAAAAGGACCTTACAGGTTATATAATTAAAGGTAGATACTAAATACTCAAACTAATACCACTCATTCTATTCCATCTTCTGTGGTAGCCTTCACTTTCATAAGGGGGTGGGGGAGATACATAATGATGTCTTTACCCCTAGTAAAATTAATTAATTGATTATTTCCTATGATGTTTTGTGGCTATATTGCAAATGCTTACTGGCTCTGTAGGAAGAGGCTTGGAATTAGATAATTTGGGTTTAATCTTTGCCCTGTAATAACTGTAAGACTCTTGGAAAAGATATTTAATGGGTTAGTGTCTTAGTCTGTGCTGCTACAACAAAATACTGAGACTGGGTAATTTATAAACAACAGAAATTTATTGCTCACAATTCTGTAAGCTGAGAGTTCAACATCAAGGCACCAGAAGATTCAGTGTCTGGTGAGGGCCTGCTCCTCGTGCATGGCACCTTCTGTGCATCCTCACATGACAGAAGGGGCGAAACAAGCTCTCTGAAGCCTCTTTTATAGGATATTTATCCTGTTTATTAGGGCAGAGCCCTCAATCACCTCCCAAAAGCCCCATTTCTTAATACCATTCACCTTGGGTGTTAGGTTTCAACATTAATTTTAGGGAGAAGCAAATATTCACACCACAGCAATAAGTTAAATCATTTTGTGTTTTGATAGGTACAGACAATTTACTGGAACAGAGAAAAGTGCTAATAATGAGACCCACTTGTGTATGGGAACTTGGGACATAATTGTAGTTGTGCTATAGTCAATAAAATAGAGTGGCCGGGCATGGTGGCTCACGCCTGTAATTCCAGCACTTTGGGAAGGCAAGGTGGGTGGATCATTTGAGCCCAGGTGTTTGAGACCAACCTGGGCAACATAGAGCAACCCTGTCTGTACAGAAAATACAAAAAAGTAACCAGGTGTGGTGGTGCATGCCTATAGTCCCAGCTACTAGGGAGACTTGAGGTGGGGGAATCACCCAAGACTACGAGGCCAAGGCTGCAGTTGTGATCACACTTCCAGCCTGGACAACAGACTGAGACCTTTTTTCAAGAAAAGAAAGAAAGAAAATAGAGTGGAGGGGAGTGGACATTTCGATAGAAGTGCAAGGATGGTAGGCTTTCCATATAAAAAATGAGGTTTTTAAAAAATGTCATCCTATGGAGAAATAAAGTCCAGATATGTTGAAGACCTGGATGTGGAATCAAATTTTAAGTGTACTAGTAGAATTGATTTTCTGATGTCTGTATAACCTTGGTACGGAAAAATATTTCTTAGAACTGGAGAAATACAACTCTGAAAGGAAATGACTAAGCTTGATTCCCTCTAAGCAAATAATTCCTGAAGGGGGAAAATGATACTATAAACTGAGACAAAAGACAATTCACATCTGGGAAAATAGTTTTATAATATATGTAAGACATAAAAGGTTATTATCCATAGTATATGCAAACTCATACGAATCAATAAGCAAAAGACAAAGCACCCAATAGAAAAGAAATGCAAAGTTTAATGACATTAATGGCCAATAAATGTATACAAAAAAGCTCATACTCATTCTTAGGTCACGTGATCCATACTAATAGAATAATGCAAGTCAACAAAACCAGTTAGTGTCTCACACTTAAAAGTGCAAGATCCAAAAATCTGGGGTATACCAAGTGCTGGTTAGGATCGGAGAAAAAGGGATGTTCACACACTGTTTGTTCTGAGAAAAACTCCTGCACATGTGTAAGATGTATATATGAGTTTATATATTACAGCATTATTTGTAATAGTAAAAAATTGGAAACAAATTTCTGTTTTTCTTTTATTTTTATTTTTTATTTTTGTGGGTACATAATAGGTATGTGTATTTATGGGTTGTATGAGATATTTTGATACAGGCATGTAATACTTAATAATCACATTATGGAAAATGGGATATTCTTCCACTCAAACATTTATTCTTTGTGATACAAATAATCCAATTATACTCTTTTAGTTATTTTGGAAATGAATTTCTATCTTTAGGAAATGGATGAGAGAACTCTGATATATTCATAAAGTAGAATATTCAACTGCACATAATCTTAACTAAATCTCTACATATTAACATGAAAATATGTATTGGAAATACAATATTAAGGAAAAGAAGATCAAATTTCAGAATTTAAGCAGTTTCAAAGCAGTGAAATTTTAAGAACACATAAAGCCACAATATACGGTTCAGAGAAATGTGTATAGTATAGTAAAAAAACATAAATCAGATTTATGAGTGTCTAGTTGTAGGAAGGAAGAGAGGTATAGCAAGGAATTGTATTCTTTGTAATGTACTTTTTATATAAAAAATAGGAAGCAGAATGGTAAAATATTAACATTTGTTAATAAAGGGGTATTGTGAACATGGTTATGTTACATTAATCAACTTTTTGATACTTCTTTGATTTTTGGAAAATAAGTGCTGCTAAGATCTGAATGTCTGTTTCCTCCCAAAATTCATGTGTTGAAACTCAGCCATCAATGCAATAGTGTTAAGAGATGAGGCAGGCCTTTGGGAGGTGATATAGGTCATGAGAGCTCATTTCTTTCATTGCCTTTTAAAATGAATTCTAGATATGTCACAAAGGTAGAAATGATCATCTCCATTAGAGGAGCATAATTCAGATTGCATCCCTTGATTACCCTTCCAAGTACAAATAATGCATTTGTTTTCTCTGCCAGGCTGGTGTTAGTCTGATTTGTAACTTTCTCTATTTACAAAGCCAAAGATTGCTATTTCTATAAATGCCTTAACCTTCTTTTGTGACCTTGTTTTTGATGATTGTCAGGTTGACCCTTTTCCCCCCACATCGAGAAAGTTTTTTGGTTAGAAGGGGAGGACAACCATCTGACTTCCTTTGATGTCATATTCAAGTACTGATCTTAAGGTGTCCTTTGGGTTTTTACAAAGATACTGTAATGCATGACTTCCATCAGATCCCTTCCTCCAGTTGTCTTCAGCCTTTGCTTTAATGTATTTTGATTATTGTATGCCCTATCTTCATGTTAGTAATCATGCCTAATCATTTCAAATACACTTTTTAAAAGTTGAATTAAACCAATTATTGGTGCAATAGCTTTCTTTTTGTGTCTATTCAAAAGAATTTTATAACATCTATCTCTTCTATGTCTTATATCAAAGGCTGGCAAACATTTTCTGTAAAGGGCCAGATAGTACATATTTTAGGTTTTGTAGGCCAAGAGGCAAAATGAAGAATATTATGTAGGTACTTGTAATACAAGAGAAAGGACAAATTTCCATATATTTTATTGAGAAAATTGAAAATATAATAATATTAGTAATAATAATAACAAAGTATCTTGAAATTTGTAATATAGATTTACTAATGTGAATAATAGAATTATTTCTTTTGAGGTAATGTTTTGCTTGACTGGGGTTCAACATTAATGTTTCCTGTCATTAGTATTTTAAATATTCATCTGTCATACTGATCTGTGTTGAAATGTTGCATATTTCATATTTAAAATATCTTTTCACACATATAGGTTTTGCCAAATACAGATATTAGTCTACTAGCATGTATGCACATTCATAATTTGGAAGTTTTTTATACAATTCTTTAAATTCATCTCTTGATATTTGCCTTTTAGAATTTCATTACAGTGCAAAATACTTCCAATTGAAGATTAGGTGGAAGCTCCTCAGTTGCACAGTCAAATGGATTTTTAAAAAATTTCTTATTGAAATATGTTTCACATATCATATAGTTCACATATTTAAAGTGTATAATTATTATTTAGTATATTCGCAGGATATGAGACCAGTATCACTACCTAATTTTGAAACATTTTTTATTCCCCCAAGAGAAATCCCATACCCATTATTCATCATTCCCTGCCCTCAGCCCAGGCCTCCCATCCCCATCCTAAGAAACCATGAATCTAGTTTCTGTTTCTATAGAATTGCTTTTTCTGGACATTTTATATAAATAGAGTCATGCAATATGTGGTCTTTTGTAACTGACAAATGGATTTTGAAATAAGGAAATTTCTGTGCACTGCGTCAAGGTCCAAAAAATGCTGCTGGAATATTGAAATCATAAACTGAGCTCAGAAAATGTATCTACTGCAAAATTTGTGTGAAAATAGAGATCTTGCTTCTTGTTTTTTAAAATTATTATTTGCTTATTTTTAGAGACAGAGTCTGGCTATGTTGCCCAGGCTGGCTTTGAACTCCTAGGCTCAAGTGATCCTCCTGCCTCAATCCTTGGTATAGCTGGGACTATACCTTGCCTGGCTCTTATTTTAATTTTTGACAGGATGAGAAGTTGATATAGCAGCTCAACATTTGAATCTTGTGATTCAAATATTAGTTGTTACAATGATTTTACTGTAGTATTAACTTGTACATTCTATAGTTTCTTGTGATTTTAGATTGCATTAATTAATATACATTAGAAAGTCTGCAGCAAAAGCTAATTTCCAAAGCCGTTAGATTAAGTGTCCCCAACCCAGGGATCCATCCCTGTATTGTTAGGAACCAGGCCACGTAGGAGGAGGTAATGCTCTGGTGAGCGAGCATTACTACCTGAGCTCCGCCTCCTATCAGCTCAGTGGAGGCATCAGATTCTCATGGGAGTGTTAACTCTATTGTGAACTGCACATGTGAGGGATCTGGGTTGCACACTCCTTATGAGAATCTAATGCCTGATGATCTGAAATGGAACAGTTTCATCCCAACACCATCGCCCCTGACCCTCATCCATGGAAGAGTTGTCTTCCATGATACTAGTGCCTAGTGCCAAAAAGGTTGGGGACGACTGCATTCAATGGTCTACAGCAGTTTTTCCTATTCTGAAAAGTTTCAGCCTAAGCTCAAAATACTGCAATAAAACTTTATGACTGCTAAACCCATCACATTAGTGGGTAAGGCACATCAGGATATTCAGCTTCTACTCATGATAGAATTCACAGAATGATTGCTAAATCCATGAAATCAAATGAATTTTATAAGTGACACTATTGGTTCAATAACACATGATAGATTTGAGTATTTTTCACAAAGTACCTGCTGATAAGTAATACAGTGAATAACCACAACCGTTAAGCACCCAAAATGTTCACTAGCTTTTCAAATTTGTCAAACTAAGCCTTTTTCTATCCTACACATTTTTGCCACCATCCATTGTAACACATTTTAGCAGATTCTACTTGAGATTGTACTGAATTTGTGTTTTCTCAATTTGTTTAACCTTTAAACTACTTTAATTAAAGTTCTTTAATCATTAACACCTTTAATCTTTGCCTGTAGTTATTCCACAGAGAATGTTCATTCATAGAGACTAATTTTCCAGGTCACTTCAAACTCAGCTTTGACTCCTCAAATAAACAATAACAATTAAGCCATATCTGTATGTCAGTTGACATGTAAAGAGCCAAGGAAAACAACTTGAAACCATTTACCTTGTTTTTAAATTGCATGTTAATGTTGCTTCCAAGTTTCACAGCTCTTTGGACAGGGGTATCACCAAAATGCTAATAGTCTTAAACGAGCTTATTTTCTTTATAAGCATGTATCTGCTACAATATAATATAATTTAATTACCTTACCATTGGTAAATAGCTTTCTTTGCTTGTCTAACAAATGTGCCATTTGAAAAGTTACTTTGGTTGCAGCTTCATTTTCATGTTTACATTTTGTGAAGTTCTATGTGATGGAATATTGTTTTTTTTTAAATTTACTGTTTTTTTAAGCATCACTTTACTGCTGGTTGGTAATATTTTGATGAGTGCTTATGCTAGTAATGTTAGTAATGTTGTCATTTATTGTATTGTTTTAGTATAACTACAGTGTCACTGCATAATAAACAAAGTTATTTGCCATGTAATTATATAGCAGAATAATCCACACTCCATTGTGCCTTCAAAGCATGACACTTGAAGTTTATTTATCTTGTTTCTTCTTTTGACATATGCAATAGTAATGAAAAAAGTGATGCAAGAGTCATGGTAAGGTGATATGCATGGTACTCCAAATGCTGTCAAGTTTAACTGTCACTGTGACTCATAGTGAACTGAGCAATAGTGGGAATCAATGAGAATGTCACCTGTGATCTCCGTCACAACTCAGCTCTGCTATTGTCACACAAAAGCAGCCATAAACAGTGCATAAATGATGAGCATAGCTGTGTTCCAATAAAGCTTTATTAAATTTGAGTATGATATAATTTTCATATGTTATCAATTATTACTATTCTTTTTATTTTTCTATTTAACCATTTAGAAAGGTAGAAGTCATTCACAGCTCGTAGGCTGTACCAAACAGGCAGCAGGTTAGATTTGGCCCATGGACCAAATAGTTTACAGAACTCTGTCCTACATTATTGATTTTCTCTTTATTGGATCTTTCTTATTAGCATACAAACCAGCTGTGTGCTCTTCTTTAAAAAAAAACCCAACAAAATAAAGACAAGGAAACCCTCCTTGTATGGCTCCATTTTTCCTTGCAGCTAGTGTTCCTCTTGTTTGCTTTCTTTATAATGCTTTGCAAAAGTTGTCCCCACTCCCATCTCTTATTTCCTTTCTTTCCATTTTCTCTTGAACCCATTTAAATCAAGCTTTGCCTCTACCTCCCCACTGTAACTGCTTTTGTAAGTATCTGACACAATTGATCACTCTATGCTCCTTGAAATACTTTCTTGCCTTGACTTCAAGGACACTGTAGTCTTCATTTTCTTCCTTCCACACAGGATATTTATTTTATGATTTGTTGTTAATTAATCTCCTTCTGAGTTACTTCTTAACTTTTGTTTTGACTCTTATAAGTCTTGGTCCTTTTATCTTCTCTATGTATGCTCACTGCTCTTATTATCTTATCCAATTTCTGGTAAGTATTCTCTATCTGCCACTGGCTTTCTAATTTATATCCCGAGCTCAGGCAGTTTCATGGAACTCCAGACTTGTTTATACATCTATGTGATACATCTGCAATTGATTTCATAAGAGATATCTCAAATTTGACATTTCAAAAACTCAGTTCTTTACATTACACTGTAAACCTGTTTTATTTATAGTTTTTACCATTTCAGTTGATGGCCATTCCATTTTTCCAGTTGCTTAGATCAGAACTTTGAAGTCAACTCTGACTCTTCTTTCTGTGATAGCACATTCTTATTTTTCATGGGTGATTGTTAGATCTGTCTTTAAAGTATAACCAGAATTGAGCCACTTCTCACCATTTCCCCTGTTACCACTGTGAACCATGCCGTCATCATTCTCACCAGGAATCTAGCAGTAAAATCTTAACTGTTCTCCCTGCCCTAGTACCTTTGTTGGGTGATCTCAAGAGTGAAGCCAAATTGGGCATGGTGGCTCAAGTCTTTAATCCCAGCACTTTGAGAGGCTGAGGTGGGAGGATTACTTGAGGCCAGGAGTTCGAGACCAGCCTGAGCAACAAAACAAGACCCCCATCTCTACAAAAATAAAAACAGATAATTAGCTGGGCACAGTAGCTCATTCCTGTAGTCCTAGCTACCCGAAAGGGAGGTGGGAAGATCACTTGAGCCCAGGATTTTGAGGTTGCAGTGAGCCAAGATCACATGACTGCAAAGCCTGGGTGACACAGTGAAGCCACAGAGATCATTTAAAAGTGTAAGACCTGACATGTTGCTCTTTTACAATGGCTCCTCAGAGTAAAGGCCAAAGATCTCACAGTGGCCTGCAATTCCCTATGTGATCCATGACTCTGTTCCCCCACGCTGTTTCCTTTCTGACCTCTCTGACTCCATTTTCTATTCCTCCTGCCATTGCTCACTCAGAACAAGCTTCTCGGACTCTTTGCTCTTTCTCACATCACACCCATGTCCACATTAGGACCTTTCCAATAGCTGTTCATCTTTCCCCTAATATTTACATGGCTAGCTCTTAATCTGTTTCCACTCTGTGCTCAAATACCAATTTCTCCTAGTGGCCTTCTTTTAGCACCCCATGTATAAATGCTACCAACCCTCATCCTCCTCATACCAGTATTCTTCTTCCTTGTTTAATCTGCTCTATTTTTTCATAGCTTTATTATCTTCGAATAATGATGTGTTTTTTTAGATTCATTTTTGTTGTCTTTTTCTCTCTGCAAGTCTGTAGGCCATGAGGATAAGAATTTTGTTTAGTTTTGTTCATTCATGAGGCCTGAGTGCTTGACACGTAGTAGGTGATCAACAGACATTTGTTTTAAATAGTATCTTGAAAACAATTTTGTAAATCATTTTTTCTATATCCAGAATTGTCATATTTTAGAGCTGGAAGGGATTTTATAAGTAGTTTCTAAACCTGTGCTAATAGCCACATGGTACTATTCAAATATAAATTAAAATTAAGTAAAGATTTAGTTCCTCAGTCCTAGTAGTAACATTTTAAGGGCTCTTGTGTTCAGTGGCTGCTGTATTTGACCGCTCAGGTATAGCACTTTTCTGTCATACCAGAGAGCTCTATTGGACAGCCCGGGGCCCATGGATTCCCCAAGGTCATGCAGGTCATTAGTCCATGACTGATACTGAATCCAGGGGACTTAAATGATTTATGAAAATTACAAAGTATCCCTTCTCATAGAAATGCCCTGGGGATCTTGTTAACATTGCAAATTCTGGTTCACGAAGTCTGAGATAGGGGCCCACACTTGTACAATTCAAACGAGCTACAAAGTAATGCCGGTAATGCGGACCTGCAGCATCACACTTTAAGTAGCAAGGTTGTAGAATGCTCTAAAATATTAAGGAATAACTCCTTTGAACATTTTAAGTAGGACATATATTCATTTTTACTGCAAAGGTATATTTTGTAATTAGAATAATGTTTCCTAATAAAACTAGCTGAAACCTTAATACTGGTTTTGTACAAAGCTACATATATTAAAACACGTTTTCTATTCCCAAATGAAAACTTGATAAATCATAGTCAAGCAGGAGAAAACAAGAAACTAAGAGGCTATAGAACATTGATTTTAAGAATGTAGTTGACATAGGCTGGTTTGTGGTTTACATTTTTAATGCTGTATAGATGTTCTGCTAACGTCTATAGTAAGATACTGGATGTGGTTAGCTCATTCTAGTGTATTATATAATAAAAGTTTAGAATAGTGAGAGGAGGGGAGGTTTTTGTTGTTGAAATTGACTTGTTCCATTTTGTTTCAGAATGTGGATTTGATTTTGGAAAGTATGATACTATCTTTTGAATGATAAAAGTATATTGAATTTTTCTGTTCCAAATTTTGTAAAGAATAATTCATTAGCAGGACATCATTCTTTGTTTTGATGATTTTTTTTTGTCAAATTCTAATTGTAAAGTAATTGGATTACTTTAATAAATTACTGGTTAGTAAATGTAATAAATTTACTTTAAATAAATTTAATATATTTATCCTTAGTTGCTTATACAGATGACCCCCCAGCTTTTACCTAAAACAGTTTATGTCTTTGATGATGTTACATTTAGGTGTCAGAAAAAGACACTGCCATGAAGCTGTCTAAATTTTCCAGTGTAATAGAATATTTGTTCATTTTATAGACTAAGAAACAACTGTCAGTGGTCCTGCCTACAGTAGTAGTATTGGCAAACTCATAGAGCATAATCAAATAATATATAGTTTGTAATAATAGACTTCAGATTGTAAAATGTCCTTGATATATGAACTTTCTTTTGGTCTGTACTGCTGGCCAGTTATGCCTAAAGTTGACTTACTATCATAAATGCATGAGGCATCTATTAAAAATAGAT
The DNA here is from genome assembly GCF_008728515.1 of Papio anubis. Taxonomy (NCBI): domain Eukaryota; kingdom Metazoa; phylum Chordata; class Mammalia; order Primates; family Cercopithecidae; genus Papio; species Papio anubis. The sequence continues at coordinate 138,189,359 of NC_044981.1, read as the reverse complement.
TCCTGAGGTCTTGCCCCAAGAAATTCTGATTTAGTAATTCTGGAATGTGTCCCAGGAATCTGTATTTTTAACAAATACCTTGGGTTTTCTGACCAAGTGAACAATATAAATAGAGGGCTTAGAACAATAACTGGCAGATAGTAATTACAAATAAATATTAGATCTTCTCCTCCCCTCCTCTCCTTTCCACTAAAGTGATTATCGTTAGCCCATCTGATAACCAAAATTTGGTTAGGTTTTCCTTTCTTTGATGAAGAAGTGTAGGAAATATGAGAGAATAAGATGATTTCTCAGTTGCCCAAATATTCACTGAGGGCTTTCTAGTTGCGGTATGCAGTATTCCAGATCTTGGCAGTGCAAAGGTGAACCTGTCATGTTTTTAAGTCAGGGAATTGTAGCCTATTTGAGTGATATATAAGTAAAATCATTTGTCTTACAGTGTAGTAGGTGCTACATTAGAGCTGGGTGCAGGTGCTGGGCGCCACATAGGAAGGCCAGGTAGGCCGGCTGTTTGTCAGGGAGAGTTTTGTAAGGAATAGTGAGGCCTCAGATGGGATCTAAGGGTAAGTAGGAGTTAGCTAGATAAAGAAGGGGCTGTGTAAAGAGTGTGTCAGGGCTAAGAGCACCACAGCTGAGACAGCATACTTCTTCAGTGAATTGCAGTGGCTCAGAAGAAGCAGGAGATCCTCTGGAGAGGTGAGTAGGAATTGGAGCCATGAATCTGACAAGGAATTGTGGCCTTTATTCTGCAGATAGCGGGCAGTGATTGAAAGTCATTGAAAACATTTTGCATTTGAGAAAACAAATTACTCTGGCTGGAGTGTGGAGAAGGGATTGGAAAGAGGGAAGGGGTCATGATGGAAGGAAGAGGAAAAAGCAAGTTTGGAAGACAATAGAAGTTTAAAATATTAGCCTAGAGAAAAAAATATATGGGATGTGTGTGCATCTTTTTGTTTTATAAGTGTTTAAACATATTTTTAAAATATAGGTAGAATAGTCTAACCCCGTGTACCTGTCACACAACCACAACAATTAGTGACTTATGAGCAATTGTGTTGCATCTCTATTCCCACTCACTTCCCTTTCCCTTTCTTATTTTGAAGCAAAATCCTGACATGATTTCATCTGCAAATCTTTCAGTATGTATCTCTCTAAAGTAAGGACTTATTCTTTTGAACGTAAACATAATTACACCTAAATAATAATCATTTCTTAATATCATTATATATTTAGTCAGTATTCAAATTTCCAGTTGCTTCATGAATGGTAGACTTCACAAACTTGTAAGTGAAGTAACTAAGACTGTCTAGACTTCTGACTTCAGATGTGTGAATCTGCTTTCTCCCATACACAGCTGCTTTGCTGCTCCCAAATTGGAGAAAAAAAGTTAGTTACTAGCATGATATTAGGTAGGTGCAAAAGTTTCTACAACCTGCTTTTTGTATATATCCTGAAACTACTACATCCTGAGCTGCCCAAGTGTTTTCTTTGGTGCTAGTAAGTGCTACATTAGGCAGTTGTATGGTGTTATATTTCCAACTATGCTTTCATCTTTTTTAAGAGTAAGAATTATACTTGAAAAACTGTACACCTGTTACTTGAGCCTGAATTTTATAGCTCCGTGGCTGACTGTTGGCAGGCTCAGAGATTTGGAGCTCACTATCTAAAAGAGGTAGTACTGAGAAAGTTGAGGATATACTACAAGAATTTTTTATGATCCAGGGATAGACAACTTTGTAAATTCAGGCTACTAATATTGTGTAAAAATGGGATGTTACATATCCAAATATTAACCTAAGGATAACTTATAGTTCTATTAAGAAAAATTAAAACAAGATTATTTCTCTTTGTTGACTGTATTTGTACCCTTGAGTAGGGAGATGTTTGTGGTTTGTCAGTTATTTATACCATCACCTTCTTCATCCGTATTTTATTAAAAGTTAGTGTACTTTTATTGCCTCTAATCTCTTTTACAAATTTATTTTGTAAAATATTATACATACAAAAGAGTATAACACATGGATATAGTTTTAAAAACAGTAATAAAATGAAAGCTCACATAAAAAATAGAACAGTAACAATATTGAAGGCCATGATGGTGCCCATCCAAAACACGCTGTGCACTCTGATTCAGAGCTAAGCAATGTCCTGGATTTTATTGAATTATTTATTAATTTAGTTTCATTACAAATGTATGCATTCCTAAACACTGTTGCTTAGTTGTGCAGATTTTTAATCGCTTTTATAAAAATGAAAACATTCTTTGTATGTTTTTATAGGAATTTTACTTTATTCAAAGTTAACATTTTGAGATTATTTTATATGAGACAGCAACTTGTTCATTTTTCATTGCTGTTTTGGAGTTTGCTGTATGAATATAACCCGATTTACTTACACTTTGCCTATCGAAAAACATTTGGAGGGCGGGTGCTGTGGCTCATGCCTGTAATCCCAGCACTTTGGGAGGTCGAGGTGGGTGGATCACCTGAGGTCAGGAGTTCGAGACCAGCCTGACCAACATGGCAAAACCCCATCTCAACTAAAATTACAAAAATTAACCGGGCGTGGTGATGCACATCTGTAATCCCAGCTACTCGGAATCTAGGATAGGAGAATCATGTGAACCCAGGAGGCGGAGGTTGCAGTGAGCCGAGATCATGCCACTGCATTCCAGCGTGGGTGATGAGCAAGACTCTGTCTCAAAAAAGAAAAAGAATCAAGAAAAGAAAAACATTTGGAATATTTCTGTTTTTTTTTTTTCTATTATAGACTATGTACATGTATAGGAATTTTTCCAGATTTTTTTTATATGGTTGCTTCATAAGGCCATGGAACTTTAACCTGGCTTGGTATTGCCAAATTGTTTTCCAAAGTGGGTTATGCCAGTTAATACTTGCTCCCACAGCTGATGAAAGTTCCCATTGCTCCATAACCTCAACAGTACTTCGTAGTATATTTAAGTGTTTTGCCAGTCTGCAGGGTATGAATAAACATCTTGTGATTTTATGTATTCATTACCCTCATTTATAATTAGCTTGAGCTTTTTTTAATTTTTGAAGATTTTTAATTTTGAAGATTTGTTTTAATTTTTGAAGATCATTTATGTTTTCTCTGATGTGCTTTTTCATATCTTTAGCCCCTTTTTCTGTTTGTCTCTTGGGTTGTTTCTTGCTGATTCATAGGAGTTTTTATACCCTCAATACTGTTTTTATACCCTCAATACTAATCTTTTGTTAAATGTGTTGTGGATATCTTCTACCAATTCTTCTTCTATTTTTATGATGTCTTTTTATGAAGAGTTTTAATTATCTTTAATCTATTGCAATCTGAATTCTGTCCCCACAGCTCTATTGACATTGGCTCTTGAAGGCAAACTTCATAATGAGGGAAAGAGTCAAGTTTTGTGTAACCTGAAGCATATACAGTGTGAACACACTCTTTAAGACTAAGTTATGAATATAAAGTTAGATGAAAAGGTAAATGATTAGAATGAGACTATAAATCACAACAATTGCACATTTTAAAAGCTACCAAATACTACAAATATTGCAGAGTTTTAAAATATAACATTCCTCTTAACTGCCTTGTATATCTTTATATCACTTATCTATTTTTTTTTACTATATAAAGCCTGATTACCTTTGTATAATGAAAATTTTGTAATGTAGTTTTGAAAGATTGAGTGTAAAAACGATCCGTATTTTCTTTAAATCATCTTAACATGGTTTAGTATTGACAGTTGAGTTGCATAAAATATGTTCCTCTTCACACAGACTTGTTTGTAGTACTCCTGCAAATTTATGTTCTACAAACATGGACGTGCTGGTAGATTGTATTTTTATCATTTCTATCGAAAAAGAATTTGTTTTCTGTTATGGTCTGGTGTGTTTTCGTTTGTTAAGCTGATGAGAAGAGAATTTCTGTTTTGACCAGACATAGAAAAGAGAATCCTCTGTTTAAAATGTTCTGTTTCATGATTGGAAGGATTTTTCTATAGAAGAGCTCATGGCTCCATATATTTCCATGTATGGCTGCTTCACTACTCACATATTCCCCACCCTGAGCTTTATAGAACATGTATTACAGTCCTTGTGCTTAAGTCATGACTCCAGGTAAGTCCGCACAAAAGAATGGAAGATATTCCTGGAAATCATTCCTACACTAGGGCTCTGCCAATTACTTAATCATACTCAAAAGTGACTGTAAATCACAGACAGGTTCGCACAACTCAAGAGTTAATATATTCCCAACTCAAATACTCCTTAGGCAAATCCAAAAAATGTTCGCTGATAACTGTAATAATGACAGCAGACACAGTGATGGTGGGGAAGTCAGAGTGGAAAGTGACAGGGGTCTTAACCAATTACAGTTAAATCTCTTACTCCTGCAAAAACATCTGACGCAATGAGCACATTCCTAGGTCCTTGGAAACAGCCTGTGGCGATGAGATACCTGGACACTAGTTTCAGGGTTAGTCCTGCATCTTTAATCTGCTCACTCTCTCTACAACCCTGAACACTTTCCCTTGCTTGTTTTCTTTACTTTCGTACCTTTAGTTGGTTCTCCTTCAAAGGCTTCTCTAGACTCTTCTAACAGTATTTGTCCAATATCTGCCTTGCTTTTAATTTTTTCATCCTGTAAGTATCCCTTTGACCTTACTGATCCCACCGCTTGAACTGTCCTTACCTGTTCTTATGTGAGGGTGACTCCAAAATTTCCATGTTGAATCCTGGTATGTCTCCCAGACTCCAGAGTCCCTTTTCTGATTGTGAGCAAGGGGCATCTCCTAATTGACATGGCTCATCAGATGCCTCAGATTATATATGTTCAGAGCAAAGTTTTAATATTTCTTCCAGACCATTCACCATTTCATCCTTCCATGTTCCAGTCATTTCTCTTCTCAGCTCCATTCATTTTCATTCTCCCAGTCATGTAGCCTCAAATCTTCGTCATCTCTGTTACCTCATTTTCTCACACTTTACTTCCCTCATTTCGCCCCTCTACTCTCCTATCCTATGGATTTACCTTAGGATAGGTAAGTGTAAATATGTCACTTACATCTGCCTTTTTTCTTCCCTCAGCTCTTTTCTCCCATTTCAGATTCTCTAACAGAGGTACAAACTGCTGTGGGATATGGACAAGGGGGAGTGAAGACGAATTCAACTTTTCCTAAAGCCTCATGTAAATCCATCTGCTTATCTCCATCTTCACTTTGTCCATGATCCCGAAATTCAGAATTTCTCTACCATTTTTCTATATACTTTTTTTTATATTGGTCATCACATTAAAAAACTGTGTAGAAGGCCAGGCACCTTGGCTCAAGCCTGTAATCCCAACACTGTGGGAGGCCAAGGTGGACAGATCATGAGGTCAGGAGATTGAGACCATCCTGACCAACATGGTGAAACCCTATTGCTACTAAAAATACAAAAAATATTAGCTGGGCATGGTGGCATGTGCCTGTAGTCCCAGCTACATGGGAGGCCGAGGCAGGAGAATCGCACGAACCCAGAAGGTGGAGGCTGTAGTGAGCCGAGATCGCACCCCTGCACTCCAGCCTGGGCAACAGAGCGAGACTCTGTCTCAAAAACAAACAAACAAACAAAAAGTGTAGTAATATTTTGTCAACATGAGATTATAAGCACCTGTATGGTTATAAACATGTAGTGGGCAAGGAATCTATTCTCACTTTGGTCCAGAACAATGCCTTTCATATAAGAGGCCCTGAAAAAATGCATGTCGAATTGACTCCTTCAAAAGTGCCTTTTGGCCGGGCACGGTGGCTCACGCCTGTAATCCCAACACTTTGGGAGGCCGAGGCAGGTGAATCACGAGGTCAGGAGATTGAGACCATCCCGGCTAACACGGTGAAACTCCGTCTCGACTAAAAATACAAAAACTTAGCCGGGCGTGGTGGCGGGCGCCTGTAGTCCCAGCTACTCGGGAGGCTGAGGTAGGAGAATGGCGTGAACCCGGGAGGCGGAGCTTGCAGTGAGCCGAGATCGCGCCACTGCACTCCAGCCTGGGCGACAGAGCGAGACTCCGTTTCCAAAAAAAAAAAGTGCCTTTTGCTGCCGGTTTTTGTTTTCAAAAACAGATACACGTCTTTATACCTTTACATATAGTATAGAGCCTGCAGTTGATTTATAGCAATATTTGGCATAAAACACAACTTCTTTCTCAAGGTGACTTCGAGCCTCTAAAACGCGTACTTGGAAAAACATACTGTGTATCATGCTGAAGACAAACAAGGCCTGGTGGCCCCTAGTCCAGTTCTGAGACTGGTTGGTCTTTGGGATATTTCATTTTAAATTTCCTCTTGTAGGAATACCATTCCATTTTTAGCCTGCCCGTGACATGAGTGGCTAACCGCAGGTGCACGGGGAAGTTGGCACTTCGAGCTGACAGGGATTCATTTCTTCCTTAGCCGATGCCCCAACAGATCCCTTCTCTAGTTTCACTGCATGCTTTCTGTCTTGTGAATTCCTATAAGTGTATCTCTTCTCTCATCTTTCCCACTTCAGGGCCCTGAATAAGAGGCCCTGAAAAAGAGCAAATACAAATGGCCTTTACCTTTTTTTTTTTTCAAGCATTAAAATTGTAGTTCAAACTCATTGTTATGGTTAGTGTGATCTTGTAGAAAATGCACTGTACTTCAGACTCATAGACTGTAGCTCTGCCAGAGCCTAAAGTATAACTGCAGTCAAGCCAGGTGACCTACCTGTGCCACATTTGCTTAATCTTGAAAGTGAGGGTGAGCCTTAGGGCTGTTCTCTGGATCAGATAAAATGATGAAAACTGCTTTGAAAAGCTTGGAGCAGAATTTTTCCACATTGAGAAATGTTCAGATAGCCTTTAAAGGAAAAAATTATCATGGACCCCTGGTGTTGACTTAGCACTGCAATGTTAAAAAAAAAAAAATCCAGTTGTACTTTTCACATACTTTATACTTATTTCTTTTATACAGATAAACAGCTATTAAACTGAAATAAATTTATGAAAAAGGTCCCAGAACAATTGTACAAATAATAGCTTATTTACAAATTGACAAGATCAGTTTAATGAACAATATTGCTGTTTTTGCTGCTGTTTGCTGAAACTAAATTAGTGTAACTGAGCATTGTACTGATTACTGCCACTGGTCATGTAATGATTCAGTTCTCTCAAGCCATGTCTCTGTTTAAGCTAGAGAAACCTTGGCTTATGGTCCCATTATTTAATATTTACTTCCTGAATTTACATCTTTGTTTATTTTTCTTTAGTGCTTGGCAAATAGTATTAATATACTTGCCACATCATACCATTATTTTGAATTTAAGTTGGTGTTTTGATTTATTTGAGATTCTAGAAACTAAAAATGTATTCTGTTGAATGGTATTATGACATGAATTATTACTTAAAAATTTGTCTTAAAGCTGATTAAAACAAGACTCTTAATATAGTGATAGTTGCTATATATTAGGTTACACTTTGAGAAACACACATGTTATAATATTTGATATGTTATATATAATACACAATGTGTAAATGTAAGAGGGGTATTATAGATATCAGACAATAGTTGTAAATTGTTCAGCCATTTTTATATGATACAACATTCTATAAAGAAAAAAGTATTATTTTTTGAAAACTACAACTACTGATTAATTCCTAAATATCTTATTATTTTATAATTTACTAGGGACATTTTGGTCCTCACATTAATCAGGTATTCTAGGAAAATATGGTACATTTCAGATTTGTATGCCTATTAGAGAAATAGACACCTTAGAATATATTTTATCTAAATATACTGGCTGAAATACATGAGTATCTATGTGCCTACATTGTAAGGAAGTTTTCCATATTCCTACTTCAACTAAGTTCATAGTCTAGCAGTGTGCCACATTACTGGAAGCGGTAGTCCTGAATGGATAACTGTAGTAAAAAGATTTTTTAAAAAATAGAATAAGTTTTACTCCCTAGAATTCAAGCATAACATGCATATCACAGGGTTTTTTGTTCTTTCTTTTATATTTAATGCCATGGATATTTCAAAAGTATGGAAGTATGATGTATGAAATATCTTTCAATTACGTATAGTGAAAACATTCTAAAATGACCTTGGAATAAGAGTCTGAAATATCCAGTCACCAACTCGAAGATTACCTTTTACTTATTGATTTGGCATTTTGCAAAATATTAATTTTTAGATTGTTCTTTGATTTTTCTATTGATTAATACCACCTACTGCTGATTTATGAGACCTTTCTTATAAGGGAAACAAAAGAAGTCAAGTTTTTTGAAGATTGGAGCTGGTTATATTAGGGAATGTTGAATTCAGTATTTATGTGAAATTCTATCTAAGTTTTCTTGTATTTTTAGTGTTTTTTTTTTCTTGTTATCAGTTTTTGTGTGTTTGTTCTCCTCTGCCCACCCCCCATTCTTAGAGGCTATGCTTTTGAGGTCAGTAGTAAATGGAGTTGTCTTTTCTAGACTTGTTGGACTTAATTTGAGAATGGTAGCATGAAGGAACTAGTGAAGTCTGGGGCACAGAGAATCCCATATTAATGTTACCACCTGTCTTATAACATGGCAGACAAAGATGTAATGATATGTTTTGGCAACTAGTAATTAAAATATGATAATTGAAATAAGTAAACTTCTTCCTGATAATTCCTAGAAGTATGGTGTTTTAGTGATAAAATGTAAAGTAAAATTTGAATCACAGTTGTTAAAATTAGGGATTATTGCTTACTAATCCAGAGTTCACACACTTGTCTTGGTCTTTCCCTTTAAGTTTGCAATTTTGAACGAAGTATAGGATTTCTCTCTTGTGTGATAGGAACACATTGTAATGAAATCCTTCATGCATCACTGCACTGATTTTGTATTATTTGTGCTGAGAGAGGGAAACAAAATGATTATTTTCTAATGCTGAGTGGAATGATTCAAAGCAAAGATAAGTGAAAAAATGCATAGCAGCTGTAGAACAAATGTTACTCCCATCAATTATCCCTGACAGATGAGGGTGTATTCTCAGGCAGACCTCTGGATCACTGTTTCCATCTAGGCAGGGTGTACTAAAATAATTTCTCCACCTGTATTTTAGGTGCTGTTGTATTCTCCAAAGAAATAAGATCTTTAGTTACGTATCTTTTTATGAACCCCAAACTCCTAATGGATGGTATACATTGAATTATTTTTGTATTGTTAGAGAGTAAAATACTGGAGAGAATAATCATCTCCAGAATGGCCTACTTTGATGAGCCTAGCCAGGACATCTTTGTCTTGTTGTTAGCTTCTAAATGAAGTGCCTTTCTGTCTGGTCTGTTGCTACTGAGTGTGAGGAATCTTGTTTGGCTGCTGAGGAATTTAGCTGCACTTTCCAGGCACTGGAACAATGTGCCCATTCGTGGATTAAGGAAACCATGACCTCAAGCCTTCTAATCCTCCTCGTCACAAGCTTCATGGTCTTTAACTGGCCCAAGTTACTTTTAATTACTGCTCTACTTCTGCTTCCATTTCTGTATCCAAATGCTGTCGTGGCCCCTGCGCGCCTCTTATCCCCATCTTCCCTTGAGACTTAGAGAACTGCTTGCTTCTCTTTGCTGTGTTTTGGTTTTATTTCCTTATTTACTTCCAACCTGAATACCTTCCTTGACTTTCATCCCCAAAGAATTTTTTTTAACCTTGTTATCTACTACCACAGCCACCCCATTTTCCTCTTCTTGCTTGTAATTGTCAGCGTCATGCTGGCCCCGTATGTTCCTGTTTTGAAGTCTTGCTAGGTCTCTCTCCTCCTCTCTACTTTCTGATAGTGTCCACGTGATTTTTGTACTGGCTTATCAAACTTCATATCCCTTATATGGGAACTTTTCCCCATTACATTATTTTTGTAACTAAGTACTTAATGCGTATTGTGGAATCTATTTGGTTCTATTATAGCTAGATGAAGGAGACTCTTGCAGACTTTATTAGGCAGAGGAGGCTACTTGGTATATTGTAATAGTTCTGGGTCTACAGTGTAAGGCAATTATATCATATAAATCAGAGCTACCAGGATGCTGTGGAGTCAGGAAGTATTGTTATTATCCTAATAATGAGAAAGTATAAAAAATTGTTTGCATATTAAAAGGACTGATTTAGTAATAATAGTGGTAGCCAAAGATTAAATGGCCTACCTTAGTAAGTAGTGAGCCCTTTGTCATTTTAAACACACACACACCTTATACCTATTCACCTTCAGATTTGTAAAGGAGGCTAAAAATCAGATATATGGGTGAGTAGAAGAGATTTAACATTTGATTTTCAACACTGAGATCATAGGATTTAGTGATTAGCAGAATCGAGTGGCTGTATGGTTCTAAAATCAGTGATAAGATAATGAAGTAACCATATCATAGTGGAAAATAACACTGGCTCTGGAGTCAGACCGATAGGGATTAAAATCCCAGCACTGCTGTTTTTTGGCTTGTAACCTTGGAAAAGTTATTTAGCTTCCTTAAGCCTCAGTGTCTTCATGTTACAATGGTGATACAGTAACTACTACATAATAAATACTCAGAAATTATTAGATAGCAACATCATTATCATCATCATCATCATCCAAAGATGATTATAGGAATAAACTTTAGAGATTCACTGCACAGCATGGTGACTGTATTTAATTTATATTTCAATATTGCTAAAAGAGTAGATTTTAAATATTCTTAAACATATGAGATGATGGATTTGTTAATTAGCTTGATTTAATCATTCCATAATATATAGCTATATTAAAATATCACATTATACCTTATAAATATGTATATATAATTATTTGTCAATTTTAAAAATACAGGTAGTTATAGCAAAGGAAAACCCAATGTGATTTTTCTATTGTCTATATCTATTGTCAGAGTTCATACCACGAAGCTTCTCATACGATATGTCTTGTAGTCCTCATAATCTCCTTGTTAGGTACGTGGTTTTGAAGGAGAAATTAAGGTTCAGATATGTTAGGGAAGGCCTCTGATGGGAACTCAGAACTAATTGATCCCAACATCTGTGTTTAAACTTGTTGTCCAGTAGCCAAATGACGTCAAGTGCTGCAAAAATCTGCACCTAAAACATACTTTTTAGATTAGATTTTTAAATTCTGATCTTTTTTTTAAACAATGGCTTGAAGTTTTTTTCTTTAAAATTAATCAATCAAATAAGGTTGCCTTTCTTAGAAGTAGCTTTGAAATAAAATCTAAAAGGAAATATTAGACAAATGTTAAATTATATTAAAGAAAACAGGGCTTGCCAGTTATATTTCCCCTTTTGTTGTAGGGCACACATCTAATCCTTACCCTGTTACTGAGTTACAGTTGGATTGTGACCACAAAGGTAATCACAGTCAACAGGAACGCCTGGCACAGGAACAGCTGGTATCAGGTGCAATTTCTCTGTCCTGCATCCTAGTTAGGTTCCATTACTTATGCCCTTACCCTTGGATTGTACCAGCACTGTCTAGCCAAGATAGTTTTCCTGTGGCTGATGAATCACATGATAAGAGGGATGAGGGTGGAAGTTGAGGGGAGATGAGCAGACCGGTGAAGAACCTAGCCCTGGGGAGAATAAGTGTCTGGCAAATTTCTTCCCTGGCTAGGAAATTGCCTCCAAAGGTAGGTACAAAAGTGTTCTAAGTTGGGATAGTATCACTGGGAGAAGAACAAGGCTTTTAGTGAAGTGCTGTGAAGGCCTAAGTCTTTTTAAATGATCCTCTGTTTCACCTGTTGCTGAAAGGGAAAGTTAAAATAATAAATGCATAAATATATGCACAAAGGACAAGAAACACAGCTCGTGTGTAAATATAAATTCTGGTGTGTTTCTTCGAAAGTCTCACTACTTTATATTAATAATTATACAAACTATACAGGTTTTTTTCAGTAGTTGACAAAAGGAAATAAAGGCACTTTCTAAAGGCCTTGTCTTAGTCCATTTTTTGCTGCTATAACAGAACACCACAGACTGGGTAATTTATAAAGAAAAGAGATTGATTTGGCTTATGGTTCTGGAGGCTGGGAAGTCCAAGTGTATGGTGCTGGTGTCTAGTGAAGGTTTTCATGCTGTGTTATTCCATGATAGAAGGGCAAGCCAGGGTGCCAGGCAGAGAGGAAAAGGGGGCAAAACTCCCAGGATAACAGCATTAATCTCTTCATGAGGGCATAACCCTCATGACCTAATCACCTCTTAAACTCCCACCTCCTCATAATGTTGCAATGGCAATTAAATTTCAACATGAACTTCAGAGGGGATGTTCAAACTATAACAGGCCTGTATGTTGGGTTTATAACTATGATGGAAAGGACTGATGTAAACTCAGCCTCAAACTTGGCACCTCAGGTCAGTCAGGAAAGTGTCTAAAGCTTCTTCATTCTGAAATATCAGCATATTGAGACATCAAAGGATAAAAAATTCTGTGCAAAATGTTGACTCTGCAACTTAAAGACAGATATGGCTTGCATAACATAAGGGTACAAGGTGAAACACCTTAATCATGATGAGAAAGCAGAAAGAAATTGTATTTTGCAGGCAAGAGAATAAACTTGATCTCTGCAGGAAAGTCATGATTAAAAACAGATATGTTTGGATTGGGTTTTCAGTCATTAACTGGTCATCACTGAAGCTTCACTGAACTGGTCACCACTGAACAACAGCTCTTTAAAGTTTCCTTTGAGGCCGGGTGCAGTGGCTTACGCTTGTAATCCCAGCACTTTGGGAGGCTGAGGCGGATGGATCACGAGGTCAGGAGATCGAGACCATCTTGGCTAACAGTGAAACTCCGTCTCTACTAAAAATACAAAAAATTAGCCGGGCATGGTGGCGGGTGCCTGTAGTCCCAGCTACTCGGGAGGCTGAGTCAGGAGAATGGCGTGAACCTGGGAGGCGGAGCTTGCAGTGAGCCGAGATTGCGCCACTGCACTCCAGCCTAGGCGACAGAGCGAACGAGACTCTGTCTCAAAAAAAAAAAAAGTTTCCTTGAAAATCTTATGAAAGAACTTTTTTTCTTAAATCCATACCTTTGAAATCTTGAAGGAGCACTTAATTTTTAAGAATCTTTAAGATTCTTCTAATGCTAGAAATTCATGTACCACGTTACATTCTAAATATGATTTCATGTGATTATTCTGTTATTCTCTTAGATAAAACTGTATGCAATAGAAAGCTTTCAAATATAGACTTGTTTAATTAAATATGGTTTATATAGAACATAAGGTATTAGCATAGTTAGGAATTATGGGAAATTATTATTATTTATACTGGAAATTCAGACTTGATTTATGTCACACTCTAAGAATAGTATTTAAAATTCAGATAAAAATAATTTATACTGTGCCAGCCTTGAGGAATAGGTCAGAAAAGGTGTTTGTTATAAGAAGTTGGTAATGGGCTGTTAATTAATTAAATAGTTTTTAAGGCACGCTGCCAGACCCAGGAAAGTGCTTTCCAAGTCTGTACTGTTTCCATAGCTCCTGCAAATGATAAGAGGCTCGAGGATACTTCCCAGGAACTCCTGCTTTTTCGGAGGTGACTCTGTCAGTTGAAGTGTGAATGAAGAGTGGAGCATAAAAGTAGAGTATGCCTTTATGTTGGAGATGTTTGTGTTGCAATAAATGAAGAGAAAAGAGTGATGAACTTTTGACTCGAGTTTCCAAAATTCACATTATAACTGTGATGCAGGAGTTGAGAAATTTCCATTAAAAGAGTTATTCGGTGCAGGTGATTAGTAATACTCAACTCCTAACCACAGGGCTACAGAAAAGTTAAAATAGTTTAATCTCACTTTTCTAGCACAGTTACTATTATAATGTTATTTTACTTGTACTCATTTTTTCTATTATGTTATGTAGTTATAATCCGTAGAAATTTACAGCATGCTTTTTTAAACTTAGATGTTAAATGTATTTAACATACATTTTCCAATTTGCTTCATAAACTTCATAATTAGTTTCAATGAAAGCATACTATTCTGAGCGAATATATAACAACCTAATAGTCTCCTATCAGTGGACATTAAAAATTATTTCTGAGTTTTGATTTTTATTATTAAAGTTGAATGCATGAGCTGGGCGCAGTGGCTCATGCCTATAATCCCAGCACTTTGGAAGGCCAAGGTGGGCAGATCATCTGAGGTCAGGAGTTCAAGACCAGCCTGGCCAACATGGTGAAACCCCATCTCTACTAAAAATATAAAAATTAGCCAGGTGTGCTGGTACACACCTATAATCCCAGCTACTCGGGAGGCTGAGGCAGGAGAATCAATGGAACCCAGGAGGCAGAGGTTGCAGTGAGCCGAGATTGCGCCATTGCATTCCAGCCTGGGCGACAAGAGCGAAACTCCGTCTCAAAAAATAAATAAATAAATAAGAATGCATGATAGACATCTTTGTGTATACAGCTTTGATTTTTATTTGTTCTGTTACAGTAATTATTAAATATGTAAATAAAGTTCTAGACAATTAATTGTGAAATTTGTTATCTAGTTCACAAATTTTGTCTTCAGCTGTATCTAGTCTATAAATCTACTTGTCAGTTGAATTATTTCAAAGAATGTGCTCCTTATCTAGAATTTGTATTGTTTACATCATTTTTTTCATGCAGGCTTCTTCTTGCCTAATAGCTTCACTTCTTCCTTTTATCACTTTGAACATTTTTTTTTTTTTTTTTGAGATGGAGTTTTGCTCTTGTTGCCCAGGCTGGTGTGCAATGGCACGATCTTGGCTCACCGCAACATCCGCCTCCTAGGTTCAAGTGATTCTCCTGCTTCAGCCTCCCAGGTAGCCGGGATTATAGGCATGTGCCACCACGCCTGGCTAATTTTTTGTATTTTTAGTAGAGACGGGTTTTCTCCATGTTGGTCAGGCTGGTCTCAAACTCCTGACCTCAGGTGATCCGCCGGCCTCAGCCTCCCAAAGTGCTGGGATTACAGGTGTGAACCACCGCTCCCAGCTGACTTTGAGCATTTTAAACATAGCTATTTTAAAGTATCTTCCCATTTGTTCTGTTTTCTTCAGTGCTTGGGGTGCAGACATCTTTTGTTTGTGGTGACTAATGCTTCTCACATGTCTGTTTTCTTGTTCTTAACTTTGGCTTGCACTGTCTTATAGTCATCTTTACTGGGGGGAAACTATTTTCCACAGACATCCCTTATACTTCAGGTTAAAGGACCAGACAGTAGTACTTTTTATGTAGGGGGCATACGTTCCAAGGCCCCCAGTGGATACCTAAAATCACAGATAGTACTGAACACTCTATATACTATTTTTTAATACGTACATACCTGTTATAAAGTGTAATTTATAAATCAGGCAGAATAAGAGATCAACAACTACTAATAAAATTAAGAAGTTGTAAAAATATGCTATAATAAAAGTTATGTGGCCAGGAGTGGTGGCTTATGCCTGTAATCCCAGCACTTTGGGAGGCCGAGGCTGGTAGATCACGAGGTCAGGAGATCAAAACCATCCTGGCTAACACGGTGAAACCCCGTCTCTACAAAAAATTCCAAAAATTAGCCGGGCGTGGTGGCGGGCGCCTGTAGTCCCAGCTACTCGGGAGGCTGAGGCAGGAGAACGGCGTAAACCCGGGAGGCGGAGCTTGCAGTGAGCCGAGAAGGCGCCATTGCATTCCAGTCTGGGTGACAGAGTGAGACTCCGTCTCAAAAAAAAAAAAAAAAAGTTATGTGAATGTGGTCTCTCTCAAAATATCTTACAGTAGTACTCACCTATTTTGGGACCATAATTGAACACACGTAAGTGAAATCATGGAAAGCAAAACCATAGATAAAGTGGGACTTCTGTACTTGGAAGGAAGTTAAGCATTAACTAATCCTGGACCTGCCATCCTACCTCTTTTCTGCTCAGGGTCCATGAATCACACATATACTGTGAGTCTGAATATCCCAGTCATCAGCACAGTCCAGGTCTTGGTTTCCAGCTTCTTTGAGTTATTCTTTCTCTACCCTTAGTCAAGCTGATGAAAAGCTTTGTGCCCTTGACAGAGTGCTGATTAGTCCTGCAAATATAGCAGCCCTCCGTGGCTTTGTGCATTTAGGTCAGGTCAAGCTTTCCTTGTGACTGTATCATTTCTCTTCCTTTGATCGCCCTCAGCCCCAGCTTGTATCTATCTGGTCCTTTCCCAGGGGCTACCTTTTTATTTATTTTTTTATGTATTATTTTTTAATCCTGTAGATTTCCTTCTCTTTGTTTCAAGCTTAATTAGATAGTAAAAATGTTGTGTTTAATACTTTTATGTGTGTGTAACTGGTGGAGAGATTTTCCTTATCAGCTCAATTCCCCATATTGAACTGAAATCCACCAGATTACTTTACTATGCCACCAGCAACGTGTGCATATTAGTTTCTCCATACTGACATTAGCATTGTTATCATAAAATGTATTTCCCCTGGTTTAATGGTTGAAAATGATATATTATTACATGTAATTTTATATCACTAGTTCACAGAGAACAAGGAAGTAGATAGAATGTGCTTCCCTGAATAGACATGTTAGAAATGTACGTATAAAGGGATTTGTTCTTTGACCTTTTGCATTTTTTCTCTTCTCATATTCATAGGTGCGTTGCTGGCACTTGAGTAAAGATAAAGAGTAGGAGAATCAAAGCTGTTGTATAATTAGTTCTCTTCTCATCCACACCCATAAACCAGTTCAAGAAAGGGATGAAGGTAAAGTACATAGATGAAGAAGCCACATTTATTTGTGCTGCAGGAGCCCTTGTAATCTCTTCAAAACATCTCCTGCGAAGCCCTGTCACAGACATAGAGCCTGGAAGAGTAGATTTTTTCACTTTCCTCGAGTATAAGTGATTTTCTTTCAGATGGTGCCATCTCTTTCTAGGAAGAATGTAAGAAGGCAGAAAAGAAAAGAAAAGAAAAGAAAAGAAAAACAGAGACTATTTACCATGGAGAGCTATATCCATGTAATCATTTATTATGATGGTAGGATGTTGGTGCCTGGCAGCTGACTACTCTATTGCATTATAATTATCGGCTCTTTTTTCCTTCCTTTCTCTCCCTTTCTTCCTCCTGCCCTTCCTTCCTTTTCTTTCTATTTTTTTTAACCTCTGTTGCATGATCCCTCTGAAAACGTAGACAGATATCAAAGCTTTGCTCTCCTAACTAGTATCAGAGATAAATTGCTGACAAGCTGCATTCCATCTCCATGCACATTTGTTGGGAGAACTTTCAGCAAAAACTATTTATGTCCTCTCAATTTTATTTCCAGTTAACCTGACCCATGTTATATTACACAATCTTTAAAAATGTTCAGGTTCCCATATTGCTCCAGCTATTTTAGACTAGTTTCAGAAAATAGTTTTTTGGTTCGTGCTTGTCGTTTTCTGTTCTCTTTTGCTAATGTGAATTGAAGACAGCTTAGCATTTTTTTTTTTTTTTTTTTTTTTACTAAATCTGAGGGTCAGACAGGTCTTCAGACAGCAGATTTGGCTTTCACAGAGAAAAGAGGAAGAGAAGACTGCAGTTGGCCAGCACCCTCAGGGTGTACTGCCTGTTCTCTGCGTGTGATCCATTTCATGTATCTGAAATGAATGTTTTCTTACATTATGCTCGTTCCCTATTTTGCTCTAAAGGAATGAAGATAGTGTTACTAAGGTGCAGACACTGGGCTGCTCAGTGTGACTGGTAATTATTTCCCCTTAAGAATTGCCAGAGTATAACAATTGACCATGTTTTTGTCTATTTTATTCTTGTTTATTAGTGATCAAGTATGTTCAGTTTCAGTTTCAATTGATTCTTCTCATTATAATGTGCTTTTTAGGTGTAATGCATGAAGTGACTTGATGTAAGAAGTTATAATAGGATTAGATATCTGCCTTACTGTAATTCTCTTCTAAACAAGCAATTCATGAAATAGCTCAAAGGAATATCGTATTTGGCAGATTTGGATGTCTATACCAATTTCCGCTTCTTCTGATGCAAACAATTTCACATTAAATCTCCAGGAAATTTTGTTTAAATGTGCTTCAGTTTAAACAAGCTTAAGTTTATTTTATGCAATAAAAATAGTTTGCTGTGTTAAAAAAATAGATCTTTTACAATTTACTAATAAACTACCTATTCTACTTAATGCCTTAGGCAAAATTTACAGAAAGGGTACTTTTTTGTTTCTTTATACCTACTACCCTATTACCCACAGGTTAAACCAGGGACTCTGGGGTTCATGTGTGTTTAGTAGTCTCCCTGATGCTGCTGTGCCTGGGTGTAGCAGAGAGAGCTGAGGAATGATCTAAGGTCTGCCAGCTCCAAAGTCCAGCCCTCCCGGGGCTACTACACTACCTACAATTCTGCAGTTAGACTCAATGTTTCAGTTAAGATGTACCTTCAAAAAGACAAATTCAGTTATAATGTGAGAAGGTTGACACCTAATCCACTGGCATGCCAGACACATTAGCACTGACTCTTAAGATTTCTTAAATCACTTTGGAAAGCAGTATTTTTCAAGGTAGTATGGTGGTGGTATAGGGTACCAAGAATGTTAAGAAAAGAAATGGAGCTGTTAAAAAGGCAAAGAAGCAGAACACCAAAGACAAGTGTTTCTTCTTTTAAAGTTTTGTCTAAGGCTGACCATAATAAGTTTAACCTTTGGGGACAGTAGAAAGCTAAAGACTGAAAGCAAGTAAATATTACATGTAATTGGGCTCTCACCTCCAATGATATAGGTAATAATAATGACCATCATTTATTAGGTATTTGCTATGTGCCAGGTGCCGCCTTCTTTTATTACAGCCTGACAATTTTGGCATTATCATATTCACTTGGAAAATCAGAAACTGAAGGCTCAGCGAGATTAGACGATCACTTATTGGGCCAGATACATGTTGAATTGGGTTTTAGACCCAGAATGCTCCAATTCCCGAGCCCCCTACTTTGTTCATCTCACCTCATGATTTTCAGTTTCTTGATCTATTATTTTAGCCTTGTTAATTTTTTTAAATGTAATTACTTTGAAAAATATCACTTGGTTAATGTCTGAAAGCATCTACTGACATTAGTGTAGATACATTTTTAATTGGATTAGATCCCATAGTTTCACATGAGAGAGCAAGGAATGTCAGGTTCTAAAAAAGTCACCTTTAATTTTTTTAAAAATGATTTACTAGGAAGCCAGTATTATTTCTTTCATGGTATTTTCCCATCTAGTTCTTTACTTTCCATTGCATTTCATTTTTCTTTTCTTTGCTCATTTTCCTCTATATCTACTTTGATCAGCTGTGTTGTTTAAAGAAATTCTTCTTGGTGAGATAATAACCACCAGCCCTAATTTTTGGTGCTGAGTTCTTGAGTCTTTCCTCTGTCTTCATATGCATTTTAGTGTGATGTGGAGTCCCCATCAGGAGGGACTGGCCAGATGCATCTTTAAAATCAAAAGCCACTTTCTACTTTTAAAAGGATACTCATTGAACAAATATATACTGAATCTAATTAAAAGCCTTAGGTTAAATAAAAGAGTTAGTCAGAGGTAGTTTGGTATGTAGTCTTGCAAAAGAAAAAGATACTTAAAAAGAAACAATAAGAAACTACTAAGGAATAAGAAACTACGAAGGAATAGGAAGGAATTGAAGCACTTTCAATGTTTCCAAATATTTAAAATATAGCATATACAATACTAAAAATGAAAGCATTGCTAAGAGCTATCCTGGTAAGCACAACAGAATGAGTATTTTTCAGTTTGAATAGCTTATATGACAGAATTTGGATAATTTTTGCAAATTAACATTTACTGATGAATTTGAGATATGTACAACAAATACTTTTAAGATACTCCGTCATGTCTACAGTGTGTTTTTATGTATACCCATTTTATATATGCCTACTGAATATACCCGTTATTGGGTAATGGTTCACAATTGTTTATACTACTTTGGATCTTCTGTTTAAAATATATTTGCATGATTATAATTCAACATGAACCTCATTGATAATGGTAGATTTATAACTAGAGTATTTGACGTATTCCTAGAAGGCATTAGTTTTGTGTTTTGCAGAAATTTATTCTATGCAGAATTTTCATGAATTTGTTCCTATGTTTTCCTTTGGTGCTCCTTAGTGTAATATGGTAGCGGACAGTTTTGGGAGTTACAGTTTTATTTTAGTTTTGTAATGTGCAAGTGTCACTAATATTTGAATAAAGCAGATGTGATGCTTTAATTTGATTTTTGGCTTTGTTAGCAAATCTATGATCATCTTTGAATTTCTTATTTATGTGCTTATGTTTTGATCACTATATTCCACTTCCTTTTCAAATCTTTATTTTATAACTCCTTAAATTGAAGGTATCTTTTCAGAACTTCTAGTAAAATATCTTTGAACAACCCAGTCTTTGTCATGGGTAGTTTTTCAGATACAGAATATTAAATGTTTATTTCCAGAAAGTTAACATTTCTGTCTTGATTCTTCTTATATGCCCATAAGAACAAAAGAATTGAAACATACTTGAAATCATTGACATTTAGTTCTGATTTTTTTCATTGTTTCAGTATGAAACAATATATTCACCTATCCATATATTATAAACTGTTCATGGTTCTGGAGATATAGCAGTTAAACAAAATGAGTCCTGCTTTTTGGAGATTATAATTTAGTGAGAAGAAACAGGTAATAAACAAATACACATAACAAGACAGGGGTGATAATGGTTAATTTTACCAGAAGAACAAAGCTAACATAAGAAGAAGGGTAGGAATAGGCCGAAAAGAAAGGTACGTGCTTGCGTGCATGTGTGTGCTGTTTTTGAGAGTATGGTCATGGAATAGTTCATGGATGAGAGGATGTTCATAAGAGACCTGAATGATGCAAGAGAACTATGGAAATGAGTCATGGAACACCTAGAGGAGGAGCTTTCCAGGAGAATGTCAAGCAGGTACCACAGCCCTGAGGCCAGAATATGCCTGGGTTAAAAAAAAAAGAAAAAGAAAAGAAAAAGTCTGAAAGCTTTGGCTATTTTCTTTTAGTAAAGACTTATACAGTTCATATTCAGCTACCATATCTAATGCATGTTAAATAATACAGTAAAAGAGAAGTATGTGAATTCTGAGAAAATGGATATATAATAGCAAGAATACTCCATATATATCAATTACATCCTAATCATTCATTGTGTCATCTGAGTGGTAACCAGAAAGAGCACAAGATTTTTAGTCTAGCAGATCTATTTCCAAATCCTCATTCTTCTGTCATGTACCTACTGGATGATGTTTCTAAGGTAAAGGACATTTAACAGCAGCAACAAATAAAAGCAGTTCTTATTAATTTATGAAATGTGTTAACATAAATCCTGGAAACATAATGCCCCACTGACTATATATGCAAGTTATACTGTCATCCTGTAGACTATTTATAAAAGGAATTTATTTTATTTAAGGTTTTTATTTGTCTGCCTGTTGTTCTCTAAATGGGAACTGACTCTGGATTTCATTCAGGGCTAGTGTGTACACACATCCAGAGGATGCTGTTTGCTTAGACAACTTCACATAGCACCATTTACATTGTTTTCCCTGGAGTTGGTCAGAATGGATGGTCATTAACTAAACCAAGTGATCCTGGAATAGATTGAAAACTCTTGCATGCCTTTATCAAAATACCACCATAGAGTAGATGGGAAGAGATTTTGGAAATGATGATAGCAATCACTCACAGTTATTGAGTTTGTACTGCATTCCAGGCTGTACTCTAAATGCCTTGCATGGATTAGCTCACCACAGCCTCGGTACAAATTCTGTGAGGTATATGTAGATGAGGAAACTGAATTACAGAGAGAAAAATCAAATTATAATTGATATCAAGCTCTGCTTTCCTCTTATTTAATGTTATCATTAAGTTATTTGGTACAGCTATTATTCAAGCAGTGTATATGCCTTTCTGGTGCAGGAAATGAGCTATGAATCCATCTCTGATGATTGCATCATCTCACTGTAGCTGGAGTAATCAGCCTCCAGAGATAACTGAGTCTTTAGCCAATTATGGTCAGAAGCAGTTCAAAATCACACACACTAAAACCAAACTTTTCTCATGGGTTAGAATCTTATTCTAATAGTATGAAAACTTCATTCTCCTAGTGATTCGTTCATTTACCTGGGATACAATCTTCCCATGAACTCACGTTTGTGATGAAAGGAAGTTACGTTTTAAAATAAAAATTAATACCATTTAATGTCAAGATATCTCTTTTGTACTTTAGTGTAGTATTGTTAGGGACTCAGTCATGCATGTGCTTGACTGAACTTTGGAGCAAACCCAAAGCGCCTTCCCAATAAACCATGTTGACCCTGCTCAGAATCCTCTTCAGGCCACATGTGCACTGAGATGAACTGGTCCTGTGATTGTATAAATATATTTAAATATGTGTTTTTATTTTGACAGAAAGCCAGCAACATTGCCATTTAGCTACTTCATGTCTGAAGCATATAGACTTTCACCTAACACTTAGCAGTCACTTAGGTGAAGTCACTTTCACCTAACACTTAACAAGTCACTTAGAGTCACTTGTTTGCTTGATAACAATGTGTGTGCTATCTGGTTTTTATCAGAAAGTCACCTAAAATAGTTGATATTCCAGAAAAGGAAGCAAAGGAACATATTATATAGTTTGAAGTCACATCTTCAGAAAGCTGTATACCTAAACTCTATTACTTTACATTCCTGTAAAAAAAAACCTTCATTAGATGTGTTGATTTTTTAAAAATGGCTATAAATCGGTTTTATAAGACATCTTTTAAAAAGTTCATACTTGTCAGCAATTTTATCAGTTTTTCTAAGAAAATAATCAGAAATGCCCACAAACAAATACACTAGGATATTCATCACTACAATATAGTAGAGAAAACATGGAAAACTCTAAATGCTGAATGGTAGAGATTAATTACATAAATAGTAGGATGCTTGTATATGGAGGAACTTTATGCTATTTTAGAAAAGAAAAGCGGTTATAATAAACATAAATGCCAAGTTATGATAATATGTAGAGTATGATCCCTATTTTACTTAAATTTTAATATATATATACATTATAATAGTATATATATTGGTACTGCTACATACTGTATATTTTCTCTATTTTCTACATTTTCACATGCTCAGAAAGAAAATAGTAATATAAAAAGAGACATGGCTTCTCAAAACTCAAGAATTTTCCTTCTAATTCACACACATACGTAACATGTACAGGGGCATTCATTGCTGTACTATTTCTAAGAACTAACATTTGGAAACAACTTCAAAGTCTAGCAATTAGAGATTAGATTAATAAAATATAGTATATTCATAGGATAGAATATAATGTAGCATTTCAGCAAAAAAAATAAATTTTTGTTCACTAGCATAAGTAGATCTCAAAAAATGTTGTGTGAAGAAAGCACAATACAGAGCAGTATGTGTCCACTGTTATGTGAATGGATTCACTGGTACATAAAATATAAGGAGCCCGCAAATCTAATGGCATTGAATGCCAACTGGAGGAAGAAATGAGAATATGAGGGGAAAGGATCTGGTTAAAAGAGACTTCAATAAATGGATAGATAGATGAAGTCTGTAAGCAAACATAACAATAACAGCTAGAGGCATATGGTTCTTTCATTATTCTTTGTACTTTTCCAGGCTTTAAGAAATTTCTCAAAAAATTAAACACCTAAGTGTCGGCAAGAAAGTAAAGACAAAATTTAGAGCACTCAAATTTTACAGTGAAGGAGAGAAGAGAAAAACATCAGAAGCTTGAGGGGAATACATTGTCAATAGATTTTTTTTTTAAGATGGGATATACTAAAGCTGTGTTTTGAATTGAGCCATGACTCTTCAATGGGATAGGAAATCAATGTAGTGGGTCATTACTGACCATTCCATTATTTTAGTCCATTATTTAATGGTCACTCCATTATTTTTAATGGAATCTGTGCAGAAAAGAGTTAACAGGGTTGGGACTGCTGTCCTTAGAAAGTTCTCTTTGTAAGTTTGACGCTTGGCTGACGTATGGGAACGTGACTACTAAGCCTTTTCCTACCCTGATAGAAAACTTTCCCTAAATGATAAGAGTGGCTTACAGTGCCTAAATTGTTGGTGCTCACAGTAATGCTGAACACATGCCTTTCTTCTGGAATTCAGGAGTTTTAGTGCTTGCTAGACAGAGGGAGCCTGCGTGAGCAGTTTCCAGGAAAAACCTTGAGTTGCAAGTCTCTAATGAACTTCCCTGATAGATGACACATCACACACGCAATTACTGGAGGAATTACGCACATTCTGTGTGACTTCACTGGGAGAAGACTCTTGGAAACTTGAGCCTGGTTTCCTCTGGACTTCGCCCCATGCACCGTTTCTCTTTGCTTCTTTTCACTTTTGCTGTAGTAAATCATAGCTGTGAGTACAACTTAAAATTTTTAAAAAGACATGGTCATAAGAAAATATGTTTTGAAAGCTTTTGATGACACTGCCTTTCAGTGTAAATATGTCATATGAATTTTCTTAGCATTTCATGTATGGAAAACTTCCTCTTGCCCAATGAGTTAGTATGTTTTTCTTTATTGAACAAAAACAGTTATAAGCCATATTGTATTTTTCATTTGCCTTTTCACTGGGAAACTGTTAAATGTGAGGATTAATTGGTAGTTGTCCTAAGCAAGGTTTTTGAATCAGCAGTATTAGCTCTTCGATGAACTGGCAGGTGTTCCTTCCCCGTCTTTGGTAGCTTTATTTGTCTCTATTGTCATAAGCTGCTTTAAGGTTGTTCTGTGGAATTACAAATTAGCTATACAAAACAAGTGTATGAGTGGCTAAAATAACAAGGATAACCTACCTTGGGGAAAGAAGACTTCTGTGTAGGTAATCTTATTATGAGAAGTGTTCACATTTCTCTGCACTTGGTACTAGGATCATCTGTTCTGTAGGACTTTAAGCTCAAGTCTGTATAACCCTATCATTAAAATAGGGATTAAATTCTTTTCTTAATTATTTATATTTAAGCGCCATTGACTTTGGGCGGTTATTATTACATATTAACTGAGTGTATTTTTGTATTGTGGGCACTAGTCATTTTAATCCTTCTATTCAAACTGTGTTCAGTAGTTTTTCTGACACAAGCATAGCATAATAAATAGATTAACATAGGCAGTGGTGAAAGGTCAGAATGAAACATAGCATTGCCACTGCTAAGGGAAAGAATTCACTTTATAAAGAGGGTACCATATATTTTCATGACACATACTTTCTGATGCATTTAAAATATTTTTGGTTACATCCAATCTTCTAGTAGCACATAATCAATTGACTTAGAGTTTTTATAAGTATAACAGGTATCCATTTCTAACAGTAGTTATTCAATAATTTGTGGTAGGGTAACATGGAATTGTTTAAGAAAAGTTGTATGTTTTTTATAGAGACATGGTGTGAGGGTTCCTTACTTACAAATGAACGTTAATTAGAGGTAGTATAGAATCATATAATGTCACTGTTTTATATCTGTATTTTGTACAGTGTTTTAAATAATTACTTAAGCCTTCCCCCTTTCATTTGAGGAAAATTAACAATTATCTTTATCTTTATAAGATTAGGTGACTAATGGAAATCCAGGGGGCACTGGTATTGAGTAAGAAAATAGAATTATTTATAGTATTTTCTTCAGAATTTGGCTTTAGTTATGCAACAGAACGATATCATTTTATTTAAGGGACAGTTCTCTTTGAGCACAAGATTTTTGGTGAAAACATAGCATCCTGTTTTTGTTGAAGACTTTTCAAACACATTAGCATTTATAAAACTTGAGCTTTAACTCACAAAGACAGTGAGAGAAAAGGAAAAGCCAACAGTGAACCAGAAATCAGATTTATTTTTAGGGAAAAAAAAGGATAGATTGATAAACTGTCTTAGCAAAGCTGTTTGTTAACTTAGACGATTAAAAAAGAAATATCAACAATAAAGAGGCTAGTGTGCACCAGTGAATCTCAGAAAGTTTTTGGTAAAGATGGTAGTAGGACTAGTTGAAAACCTAAATAAGGAAGAGGAATGCTACCCCCCTCACCTCTCTTGACCATAGTCAGGTGACTACCGCTCTCCCAGAGTAATGAAGACTGGAGGTGTGCACTGGAGGTACTGCAGTGTGGTAAGATAGAGGCACCATACTGAAAGTAGGGAATCTATGGGGAATCCATATAAAGGGTGGTAAATCTCCCCCGACTCCATTTGGCCACATGTTCTAGCACTGGCAGCTGGACATACACCTCCAGGGATAAAACTGGGGGATTCTTCTCTGGAGAAAGTGTATAGCCCCAAGGAAAAGACCCTAGGTTACTGCTGCTTGGGACACTTGATCTCCCAGTGAAAAAGCCTGCTTGCCCCTGATCACTGTGACGCAATTAGCCAATGAGGCTGGCTCACAGATCTTCCAGTTAGCTTGCTACTGCCTCTCTCTTAAATGTAAATTTCATGACACTTCCATGAGAATCTTCTCCATCAAAAAAGGGAACATCAAGCAAGAGAGCAGGCAACATGGAATCCAGGAGACCAAAGGCTTCAGTGTTGGAGAAAAGTAGCAGGCCTAGCACCAATAGGTGTTGTAGAAAGAGAGAGGGCACCAGAAAGTGTGCTCTAAGAAGGAAAAAAATGGAACTTGAGAAACTAAATTATTCGTCTGATTTGGTGGAAAATGATCTTCGGAGAAGTTTATAATTCAAGTGGACAGTAAAAGGTAATAAGGGTTAGAAATTAATTCGTAATTAGTATAGAAAGCTAAAAAATAAAAAGGGAAAAATTTAGGTTTAGGAATGTAATAGTTATATGAGAATAACATATATATTGTTAGACTCAGCAATAAATAATAAGTGTTGCTTATATAGTCACAATATTCTAAATGTAGATTATTAATTAACAAAAAACTGTACTATGGCTATTGAGAGGATGGATGGATGGAGGTGGGTAAAATGGTAAGAAAGATAGCAGAGTTGTAAGTTCTAATCTTTTGTAATAGGAAGTCAATCTCTAATACAGGAGCATAAGTATACTTAGAAACATTAAGGTAATACCAAAATAAATAGCTAAGATTGGAAAACTCTTTGCCTCTGAGGAATAAGAGTTAGGGTTGGATCTCTGTTTTTATTACCCACCTTGTAAGAATCATTTTCACTTTTAAAAAGTAACATACATGTATAATATTGATAAAAATAGAGTAGACAATACATGTAGGTGACTTACCTAACTCTGAATTTTACATTTCTTAGACATGATTTTATTGCTCTGTGACTTTGAGAATGTTACTGACCTTCTGAAAGGTTTTAGTTTCATTATTTGTAAAACGAGGGTAATAATAATAAATACAATAAAATAACCTCAAATGAATATTATGAAGAGAAAACAAAATGATACATACAAAAGCACTTGGTATCATGTTTGGAACATATTATCAATATTGCGTATGGTTAATATTGTTTTGATATTTTACTACAAATGTATTTAACTATCAAATCTGTTAAGTTTTTATAAGCTGTGAGAAATCAGATTACATCTGAATAGCACTTGGGCTTTACTTTATTACCCTTAAAGTCAGAAATGATTGCATCTGGATATTTAAGGAATTTCTAATTGAAGGTCATATCACTGAAAACATTGGTACTTCTAAGGCCAGTTAGAGTTATTTACTAAAACCCTTTGTTTTGAGTTTTCCCTTTTAAAGTGAAGCTTTAGCTTGTATTCTCTATTTTAAAGTGAGCCTTACCATTGACTTCCTTCACAGAATTAGAAAAAACTACTTTAAATTTCATATGGAACCAAAATAGAGCCTGTATAGCCAAGACAATCCTAAGCAAAAAGAACAAAGCAGGAGGTATCATGCTACCTGACTTCAAACTATGCTACAAGGCTACAGTAACCAAAACAGCATGGTACTGGTACCAAAACAGACATATAGACCAATGGAACTGAATAGAGACCTCAGAAACAATGCTACACATCTACAACCATGTAGATTTGACAAACCTGACAGAAACAAACAATGGGGAAATGATTCCCTATTTAATAAATGGTGTTGGGAAAACTGGCTGGCCATATGCATAAAACTGAAACTGGACCCCTTCCTTACACCTTATACAAAAATTAGCTCAAGATGGATTAAAGACTTAAACATAAGACCTAAAACCATAAAAACCCTAGAAGAAAACCTAGGCAATACCATTCAGGACATAGGCATGGGCAACAACTTCCTGACTAAACACCAAAAGCAATGGCAACAAAAGCCAAAATTGACAAATGGGATCTAATTAAACTAAAGAGCTTCTGCACATCAAAAGAAACTATCATTAGCCGGACTTGGTGGCGCATGCCTGTAATCCCAGCTAATCGGGAGGCTGAGGCAGGAGAATTGCTTGAATCCGGGAGGCAGAGGTTGCAGTAAGCCGAGATCGCATCACTACACTACAGCCTGGGTGACAGAGTGAGACTCTGTCTCAAAAAAAAAAAAAAAAAAAAAGGAATTATCTTCAGAGTGAACAGGCCGCCTACAGCGTGGCAGAAAATTTTTGCAATCTATGCATCTGACAAAGGGCTAATATCCAGAATCTACAAAGAACTTAAACAGATTTACAAGAAAAAAACAACCCCATCAAAAAGTAGGTGAAGGATATGAACAGACACTTCTCAGAAGAAGACATTTATGTGACCCAACAAACATGAAAAACGTGGAAAAAGCTCATCATCACTGGTCATGAGAGAAATGCAAATCAAAACTACAATGAGATACCATTTCACGCCAGTTAGAATGGTGATCATTAAAAAGTCAGGAAACAACAGATGCTGGAGAAGATGTGGAGAAATAGGAACGCTTTTACACTGTTGATGGGAGTATAAATTGGTTCAACCATTGTGTAAGACAGTGTGGCAATTCCTTAAGGATCTAGAACTAGAAATATCATTCGACCTAGCAATCCCATTACTGGGTATACAACCAAAGGATTATAAATCATTCTACTATAAAGACACATGCACACGTATGTTTATTGCAGCACTGTTCACAATAGCAAAGACTTGGAACCAACCCAAATCCCCATCAGTGATAGACTGGATAAAGCAAATGTGACACATATACACCATGGAATACTGTGCAGCCATAAGGAAAGGATGAGTTCGTGTCCTTTGCAGGGACACGGATGAAGCTGGAAACCATCATTCTCTGCAAACTAACACAGGAACAGAAAACCAAACACCGCATGTTTTCACTCATTAGCGGGAGTTGAACAATGAGAACACATGGACACAGGGAGGGGAGCATCACACATCAGGGCCTGTCGAGGGGTGGGGGGCAAGGGGAGGGATAACATTAGGAAATACCTAATGTAGATGATGGGTTGATGGGTGCAGCAAAACACCATGGCACCTGTATACCTATGTAACAAACCTTCACGTTCTGCACATGTATCCCAGAACTTAAAGTGTAATTAAAAAAGAAATAGTAGGAAATTAGAATCAATAAGGAAGTGTATAAAAAATAATGGTGTATTTTCCATGGAATACTACGTAGCCGTAAAAAGGAATGAGATCATATCCTTTGCAGGGACATGGGTGAAGCTGGAAGCCATCATCCTCAGCAAACTAACACAGGAACAGAAAACCAAACACCAAACATGTTCTCGTAAGTGATTGAGAGTTCAGCTCCCAATAAGTGGGTATTGAACAATGCGAACATACAGACACAGGGAGGGGAACAACACACACCAGGGACTGTTAGGGGGTTGGGGACAAAGGGAGGGAACTTAGAGGACAGGTCAATAGGTGCAGCAAACCACTGTGGCACACGTATACCTATGTAACAAACCTGTACATTCTGTACATGTATCTTGGAACCTAAAGTAAAATAAAAATATTAAAAATAAAATACATTTAAAAATAAAAAAGGGAGCTTTTAGCTTATACCTACTTATGTTGCTAAACATTTCTAAAATTTGGTTCTAAGGCAGGTTTTCACGGTTTCCAGTGTTTTCTATGTGTAATAGCTCCTTCTCAAGCGCATGGCACATTGTTAGTGCTCATTTGATGTTTGAGAATAAATGCACATAATGACTACCATTTGTGTTAGAATTGAAAATTGTCTTCAGTTAGGAAAAGAATCTTACTGTACTATGTATTTGGTAATGCAAAGCTTTGGAAGTGTATAGATTATTAAATTCCAAGCATGATTAATCTGATTGTCAAATTCTGTCTCTAAATACCTCTTACAGATATACTAGAGAAGACCACCAGAATATTTACTGAAAGTATATGTATTTTCTGTACTACTTCTGGCACCAATATTCTGCCTGGTATTCTTTAGCTAACTTTTATGTGAGAATTATTTATCTCTTCAATTAGATTAAAATACTTTAGAGCAACATGAAAGAAAAATAGGAGTATATGAATCTGATTGCTTATTTTTCAAGAAGAAACATGGAAAGGATAAACTAGAAACAATGAAAGGGTCACCTATAGAGGTGAGTGGGAATGCTGTGGAAGAGATAGCGTGTAGTAAAAATACTCTGAGTATACCTTTTTAAGTACAAATACTCTCTGAGTGAAAATACTCCTAGTACAAAACTACTTTCATGTAGTTTTGACATTTGGACCGTATTAATTTTTACTTAGCAAAAATGAAATTAAATCAAAAAGGATTTTTTAGAAAGCAAGCCTGAAAAAAGAATAAGAACAGAAACCAAGGAACTAAGCTATTTATCAAATTGATTGCATAATTACACAGAAAAATTCATTCAGGCAGTTTTTAAACACAGTGTTCTATGTTCTGAGTAGAAAAAGAATTTCAAAAAATCTTGGTCTGTATGTAGTGGTTTGTTGGTGCCAGTTTGTTGGTACAGTACTTAGGAAACTCTTCTGTATTTATTAGAAGATAAAGCAAGTTAATAAGTAAGTTCATATCTGTATTCTGACTGTGGGATAAGAGAGTTACAAATATGGAATGAGGGAAGATGAAGGAGAACCCTTGTAGTATTGGGTTAGAATCTGAGGCATCAGTGTGAAATTGTGATTTAAAATGAAGGGAAGAATCTGTATACAACTGATAAATGACTCATCACCAAAAGAGCCTACAGGCAGTGATATTCTAGTAGAAATTAAATGCATCTAAAATGTGGACCTTGGTTTCAAAATATCATTCTCCCCTAAAAGAAACAGGACTCTGGAGAATCAGCTGATCTGGGCTGCAGGACAAGGAATCATTCAAGGCTAATGCAGACCCATCAGAAGGATCATGAGTTAAAGAGATCACCACTGGCCAAATTGGGACAATTTGAAAGAGAGTAATGGATTATAACATATGGAATAAAAAAAGATATTCTAAGTTCATGGTGATATTTTTTTAAAGTGGCATGAAAATGCTTTTTTAAACAGAAGAATGTGAGCTAATAAATGTAGAAGGAACAATAGAACTAGAAAAATTACAATTTTGTAACCACCCATGCAGTGTTTGATTCAGGTCATCAGTGGATGGTGAAACCACTGGGTAAAGTTGTTGGGGAACACAATAGAGTCGCATGGTTAAGTATCAACTACAGATTACATACTCATCACCGAAAATGATTAAATAGACTTTTATTTCAAGGAAATAATTGACAAATTCAGATTGTGGCACATTCTACAAAACATGCCTGACTATTTCAAATTTTTAATTACAGGTTTTTTTAAATAAAGTGGAAGGATTAAAACAGGTGAAAGAGAAATGAAAGTTATTGTGTGATCCTTGATTGGGTACTAAATTTTTTTTTTTAATAAGCCATAAAGAACATTTGGGAAACAATTGGGAAAATATGAATATGGAGTTTATATGAGGTTAAAACCACTTTATTTGTGCCAAGTTTCCTGATGAGATGATTATATTTTGATTAAATAAAAGAACTCTGCTAACTCTTAATGGTTATGCATAAAATGAGAAAAAAGGAGGGTTTGTGTATTTTTTTTAAGTGCTTTAGTAGATTCTTTGCCAATACAGGGACTTGGTAAAGAGTTTGAAGTTTCAATTTTACAAAACTCTTCACCTAGAATGGAATCGAAGGCAATCAACAGTTTTCCTAAAACGTGGACTAGATGTTAAATGTTTTGAAAATATGTGATCTAATAGCATCGAGGTGTTAGAATGAAAATCCAGGTTGCCACTTCAGTTGTACACCCTTTGAAAATCCCTTTCTTTGAAAATCACCTGTCATCATTGTTTCATTTTTATTTTTATTTTTGGGAAAGTGAAAAAATCCTCTATTAAAATAATGTATATTAAAATAACATGTTGCCATTTTTGCCCAACAGATTAAAGTTGCTGTTTGCCTCTTAGCTTAGTCAGCTTTGTGGAGAAGAGCACAGTAACCCTGGGCGAGGGACTCCAGGTGCTGTGAAGGCGTCCCGCCTGTCTCAAGGGGCCAAGTGCTGGTCTCTGTGCCGCTTTTCCCATGCAGTGCTGCTGGGGTGAGTTCCCTGTGCCAAACTTCCCACCTTCAGCAGAACTTAGAGCTGTTCATGAGAATGGTAAACAGCTACCAGTGCAATTCACAGACATCCGCTGGCTTGGGCTCAGATGTCTGCCAGGGTCTTGATTATACTATTTTAGTGTATTTCGACAAACAAATACTAAGTGCTTACTGTATGCAGGGCAAGGTCCTGGTGTTCCCTAAGATGCCAAGACAAATAAAATGTGGTATGTGCCTATGAGAAGTATATAATCCAGAGAAAGAGGGCTTGAGACAAATCAATATCTGTTATTAAAAGGGTAGAGAATGTGAAATGATTTCAGAGGCAGACAATATTCTGTGAGCATTTGGCATTCACAAGTCCCCCTAGTTTTTACTACTATCATGCAGGTCTTTCTCAGAGTGGAGGGCTGGAGCCCAGTCAACCAGATGGTTTGGGACTTTATAGAACCATGATTCATGGATGTGAGATCTGGTTGTTGTTGCCTTTTTTTTTTTTTTTTTTAATTGCCCTGCTTTCTGATGTTAATTACTGTCACTGGGCTGCCAAGTAAACGTCTGTTCAGGGTAGGATTCTAGATAAAGACTTGCTGCTGTGGCTTGACTTGTTGGAAACTATTTTTACTTCGCATGGAATATTATATAATCTCCATGAATACTGTGTACTATGTATGGACTATTACAGGTCAACACATGCCTAGAAAATTCATGGAGGAGGGGAAAACAACAAATAAATACTCTTAACATATATTAAAGCTTATCATTAGTAAGATACACACAAGCATTAAAATAATAATATTGCCATTTTTGCTTATCAAATGAAAGGCAAAAGTTTTGGAGGGTTTTTGCATTTTTTTGTTTGTATGCTTATTTTTCTAAATGATAGAACTCATCATGGCAAGTTGTATTTACTATCATGGAGTGTAAATAAATACAGCTTTAAGAAAGCAGTTTGGCAATATGTGTTAAAAGTCTTACAGTAATCAGATACTTTAACCCAATATTTTCAGTTCTAGGAATCTACCCTAAGGAAACCCAGAATAAACTTTATGCAAAAGTTATTCATCCCACATTATTTATAATAGCATTAAGTTGGAGACGGCCTGCATGTGGAGTTTAACTGTGGTTCCTCTACTCTCTGAAGCATTATACAATGTTCAGAAACAATGATTATAGACAGTAATAATGTGGAAAATGCTTACCTTATGTTACATGGAAAAGCAAGATACCAAGTACACGTAGTACTTGAATTCAGAGTACATGTAGAGTAGATATCATATATTCTACAAGGAATTATATGAAAATGTTAATATTGATAGTATTGGGATGGTAAGACAAAGCCTGATTTTTTTCCCCATTTTTCTGTTTTCCCAGTTTCCTTTATAAAATCATTTATCAGCTGCACAAACACAGGTGACCTTACTTCCCCTGTATAACTGAAAAATTGACTAGGAAGATCAGACATTGTGCTCTTCAATAAGTAAGACCACTCACTCCGAGGACTGTCATTAAACACTTTCCCACGCCTTCCCCAGTTTTTTTGAGATGGAGTCTCACTCTGTCACCCAGGCTGGAGTGCACTGGCATGATCTCGGCTCACTGCAACCTCTGCCTCCCAGGTTCAAGCCATTCTCCTGCCTCAGCCTCCCAGGTAGCTGGGATTACAAGCATGCGCCACCACGCCTGGCTAATTTTTGTATTTTTAGTAGAGACGGGGTTTCACCATGTTGGCCAGGCTGCTCTCGAACTCCTTACCTTAGGTGACCACCTACCTCGGCCTCCCAAATTGCTGGGATTACAGGCCTGCACCACCACGCCTGGCCTGTTTTCCTGCTGGTTCTAGCGAGTGAGACCCACAGCAGATGTATTTGGTTTATAGGAGAAAACACATTTCTATTCTCCCTCAAAACATGAAGAGAGTATTCAATAGCTAGGTAAAATTTATATAGCTCCATTATATACAGTACGAGTTCAGTGAAATTTTAGGCATTAACAGTTTTGAAAATTAGCACATTAACAAAAATAAGTAACAATTAACGTTCTTTAACCTGTTCAGCCTAGGAAACTCTGAGGAAGTTGGGCTAGGAAGGATGAGCAGACTGACAGAGCCAGAAGGGTTTTCTTTCTCTACATCTCCGCCCTTTTTCTTTCAATTACCTCATTGAGAGCAACAACTGAACTGCAGCCAGCCAGGGGTGTGGTGGTTCCTTTAAGGGAGGCTGGACTTCTGGCCTACATGCGGCCTCTGCCCTGGTAGTTAAGACTGAACATTTTTATCTTCTTATAAACCAGTGATCAAGGCCAATTTGGCCGTCATCTCTCCCCACCCCATGAACCCCTTAGAATAGTCCAGAACAGGATGCTGATTTTTCTACTTACAATTACACATTGCACCCTAGACAAAACAAACATACGTAATCACACTTCCTTCCCTTTAATTAATGTCCCTTGGACTAGTGGCCTGGTGCTGTCCTTTGTTACCTATAGCCCTGCTTGACCTTGAGTTTTCTGTGGCTAGAGATCATTATTTAGAAAAACCTTACACTATCTCTATTAACCTTTTTGAATTTCAACAATTATTTCTTAAGCAACTACTTTATGTCAGGTTAGTGAGCAAGGTATTAGAGATGCAAGAATAAACAAGGCACAGTTTCTGCCCTCAAAGAATTCATAGGATAATAGGGAAAACAAACAATTATGCTACAGTAGGATAAGTAAAAATGACAGGAATAAGCACAGGTTGCTACAGGAGCAAGTCCTGTTAAGGATCACCTGATACAGTTTTGAGGGACTACAAAAGGCTTCCAAAGGAACTTAATGTCTGAGGTAAGACCTGAAGGATTTAAGCAAGAAAAATATGTGTAAAGTATGTCCTGGGTAGAACAAAAGCATGCAGAAGGGCCCAGAGACAAAATCAAATATGACTGAGTCATAGCCTGCAATGGGGCAAGAGGGAGTCCAGAAAAGTGGTCACATTTTCACATGGAGGGAGTTTTCACCTTATCCTGAACACAAGGGCATTATTGAAGTATTTTAATTACTGGAGTTATATGATCAGACTGTGTTTTAAAAAGAGTGCTCCAGAGCAAAGGGAACGCTTGTATACTCTTGGTGGGAATGTGAAGTAGTACAGCCATTACAGAAGACAGTATGGAGGATCCTCAAAAAACTTAAAATAGAACTGCCAGATGATCCAGAATCTCACTATTGCATCTATTTATCAAGGAAATGAAATTAGTATGTTGAAGAGATAGCTGTACTCTCATGCTCATTGTGCACTGTTCACAATAGCCAAGATATGGAAACCACCTAGGTGCCCATTGATAGATGAGTGGATAAAGAATATCTGGTATATTTAACCATGAGATAATAATCAGTCTTTAAAAAGAAGGAAATATTGTCATTGGCAGCAATATAGATGAACCTGGAGGACATTATGTTGAGTAGAATAGACCAGGCACAGAAAGACAAATGCCACATGGTCCCACTTATATATGGAATCTTAAAAAGTCAGACTCATAGAAGCAGAAAATAGAATGTTGGTTACCAGGGGATGGGTGTCAGGGGAAAAGGACTAAGGAGATGTTCAAAACATGCAAAATTTCGGTTAGGAGGAATAAGTTCAAGCAACCTGTTGTACTACATGGTGACTATAGTTAATAACAATGCATTGTATACTTAAAAAATTGCCAAAAGAGTAGATTTTAAGTACTTTCACCACAAATATGTGAGGTAAACAAAATGAAACAAAAAGTACTCCAGAGCCTGGACTAACTTAGTAGCAGTGGAGATCAAAAGATGTAAATGATTGTTTTAAGAATTAATAAAGTAGGATTTTGTGGATGGTTGAGGGAGAGAGGAAGCAGAAGAAAAGTCGGGAGGGGTTATTACTTTGCTTTCTGTGCCGTTTTCATGATAAGGAACATGAAAGAGGCCAGGCGCGGTGGCTCACTTTGGGAGGCTGAAGCAGGCGGATCACCTGAGGTCAGGAGTTCGAGACCACCCTGAGCAACGTGGTAAAACCCCGTCTCCACTAAAATACCAAAAATTAGCCGGGTGTGGTGGTGCATGCCTGGAATCCCAGCAACTCAGGAGGCTCAGGCACGAGAGAATCACTTGAGCCTGGGAGGCAGATGTTGCAGTGAGCTGAGATCATGCCACTGTACTCCAGCCTGGGTGACAGAGTGAGACTCTGTCTCCAAAAAAAGAACTTGAGTGAAAGTGGGCATTCAGGGGTCATGGGAAGTGATGAGTTTGTTTTTAGACTGTTGAGTTTGAGGTATTTGACTGAAGACATCAAGTAGGGAATTAAACGTAGATATCAGAAGCTTAGTATAGAGATCTGAACTGGTGTTTAACATATGGAAGCTTTCACTACATATATATATATATGTATATGTATATGTATATGTATATGTATATGTATATGTGGAGTTGAAACCATGAGGGTGGAAGAGTAACTACCCCTCAGAAAGATTAACCAATGAGAGCAACTCATTATAAATGCAACCTCAGAAACTCAGGAAGCCTTAAAGGATAGACGCAGAAAAAATCCACAAAGGAGGATACAGGGGACTGCAAGAAATCAGGAAAGTCAAGAATGTGATGTTCTAGGGTCACTGTTGAGAAACAGAACTCAACAGTGTCAGATGCTGCAAAGGAGGCAGGCAGCAAGGTAGGGATTCAAATGGATATTTAGTAACCAGAAAGTGATTGATAGTTTTGTAGAGAATGAAAGTGGAGGAAGTGAGACAGATAGCAGTGGGTTTTTAAATGTGGACATGAACACAAGTACATTAAATAATCTTTCATTTGGCTTGGCTGCAAATGGAAAGAGGTTAAGGAGTGGAGACCAAGGCACACAATCCTAATGAGTTTTTTGTTTTCTTTTGCTTTTGTATTGGGAGAAACTTAAGCATGCTTATCAACTTGAGTGTCTGAAGTTAGCAGAGGGAGGTGAGATTCCTGACAAGGCAGGTGGAAATAATCATCCTAGAAGTAGTGGTTGTACTAATTTAAATTCCTACCAAAAGTGTACAAAGGTTCCCTTTTTTTCCATATCCTTGCCAGCATTTGTTATTGCCTGTCTTTTGGATACAAGCCATTTTAACTGGGGTGAGATGGTATCTCTTGTAGTTTTGATTTGCATTTCTCTGATATCAGTGATGTTGATATTTGAAAATATCCCTTCCTTCCTTCCTTTTCATATGCCTGTTCACCATTTTTATGTGTTCTTTTTGAAAAATGTTTATTCAAATCATTGCCCATTTTTTAATCGGATTATTAGATTTTTTTCCTATAGGGTTGTTTGGGCTCCTTATATATTCTGGTGATTAATTTCTTGTCAAAGGGTAGTTTGAAAATACTTTCTCCCATTCTGTGGGTTGTCTCTTCACTTTGTTGGTTACATCCTTTGCTGTGTAGAAGCTTTTTAACTTAATGTGATCCCATTTGTCCAGGTTTGTTTTGGTTTCCTGTGTGTCCTATTCTTAATGCCAGATATAGTTTGTTAGTTTATCTTAATCCCCCTTTTTTGGTTTAGTACCCCTTTAAATATATGACAAAATCTAGGAGTATCTACTCCCAACAATACACACGTGAATAACACACAAAGATAATTTGAGGACCTCAAGTTAGGAGCACCTTTTCATATGCCTGTTTGCCATTTGTAGGTCTTCTTTTGAGAAATGTCTATTCAAATATTTTGCCCATTTTTTTATTAGGTTGTTATATATTTCTTTTGGAACTACACTGAGTGTATATAGTGTATACAGTGTATATTTTGGAACTATACTGAGTGAATATAGTGCAAAATTTCTTTTGGAACCACACTGAGTTTCTCAGTGTATATACTTAGTGTGGTTCCAAAAGAAATATGTTTCTAGAATATATATTATGATAAAATTTATTGTAATTCAGTATTAAAAAGTAGAAAGAGCATAAAATAAAACTGGAAATAATAACTAATGCAAAATTTCACTATATGAAAATTCTTAAATTATGCAATTATTCTCTTTTTACACTTGTACCTATGTTTCACTTAAAAGAGAATGGTGTAAGAGCGTTTTAAAATAAGTTTTTTTCTTTTTTAGTTTTACTTATTATTTACTCTGTTAAATTACTGTGATGTGTTCCACTGGGCTTTTTTTACTGCTTATGTAAGTCTTCTGATGTGCTGTCTTACTGCCTTTTATATATTTTATCTTAGCTAGTTTTCTTAAGTGAATTATTTCAATCAAACTTCACATTTGATCTATCTCAGTCGTAACATGTGAGAAAATATTTACCTGGTTGACCAATAGCAAATCAAGAAATTTTAACTGTATTTGAATCACCCAAAGAAATTAGAAAGCTCAGTTGAAGCAGAACAGGATTCTCTAAAATGTATTTTCAATCACAAGATGTTTAAAACTGAATATTCCAACCCCCTTTCAACCTAATTGCAAACTTTGCAGTAAGAGTTTGGAGTATATTCTTTCAGCATGGAAGTCTTTTTTGGACACCTCTCTAATCCAGTAATATTTTTAAGAGACATTGTTATATTCCTAGAATAAGTTTTCTCCCTATTTTGAAGGTATTAAACATCAAAAGCAAAGACAGCTTTTTAAAAACATTTGTATTCTTTTCTTTTTTCATATTCAAATACACTTTAATTTAGTTCCTGGGGGATATAAAGGAAAATATGGTTCCTCTACAGTAAACAGCATTTTATATTTGGGAGTAATGAATAGAAGCCAGGAAGGAAGAAATTATTTCTTTCTTTATTGAATCTAAAAACTCCAGGTAATGAACAGACCATTCGTAGAACTGGGTTTATGGTGCACAAAGATACTTTGTTTTGGCCTGAAAAGGCTCCGTTGAAATTTCTGTTAAAGAACTATGTTAACTTGGTTTAACATCTAAGAAGGCATTGATACTTGCCAGTTTTGAAAGACCAAAATCTGTAGGGGGAAAAAGTTTAAA
Organism: Papio anubis; assembly: GCF_008728515.1. NCBI lineage: Eukaryota > Metazoa > Chordata > Mammalia > Primates > Cercopithecidae > Papio > Papio anubis. Next base: position 138,149,939 of record NC_044981.1, on the reverse strand, counting down.
TGTTGTTAGTAAAAATGTAGAACATGTATTTTTTTAAAGTGTCAAATATTGATTACCTCCCAGGTTTGCAATTATTATCATAAGAAATGATCTTGTTGTATCTGTTAAGTAGTTTTGAAGATGAAAAGTTTTGGAATAAAAAAAAATTTTTTGAAATCAGCTACATAAAATGAACATTGCTTTCTGTGAATTAACTCAGATGACGACAGCATTGTGTAGGGTGGGATTCCCATAGGGCTTAGTTTACTTAGGACATAGCTGCTTTGTTACTCTGTTTTCATGCTGCTGACAAAGACATACCCCAGACTGGGAAGAAAAGCAGGTATAATTGGATTTAAGAGTTCACGTGGCTAGGGAGGCGTCAGAATCATGGCGGGAGGTGAAAGGCACTTCTTACATGGCAGCAGCAAGAGAAAATGAGGAAGAAGCAAAAGCAGAAACCCCTGATAAACCCATCAGATCTTGTGAGACTTACTCACTATCACAAGAATAGAATGGGAGAGACCGGCTCCCATGATTCAGTTACCTCCCGCTCGGTTCCTCCCACAACATGTAGGAATTCTGAGAGGTACAATTCAGGTTGAGGTATCAGTGGGGGCACAGCCAAAGTATATCATTCTGCCCCTGGCCCCTCTAAATCTCATGTTCTCACATTTCAAAAACAGTCATGCCTTCCTAACAGTCCCCCAAAGTCTTAACTCATTTCAGAATTAACCCAAAAGTCCACAGTCCAAAGTCTCATCTGAGACAAGGCAACTCCCTTCAGCCTAAGAGTCTGTAAAATCAAAAGCAAGCTAGTTACTTCCTAGATACAATGGGAATACAGGTATTGGGTAAATATAGTCATTCCAAATAGGAGATATTGGCCAAAACAAAGGGTTTACAGGACCCATGCAAGTCCGAAATCCAGTGGGGCAGTCAAATTTTAAAGTTCCAAAATGATCTCCTTTGACTCCAGGTCTCACATCAGGTCACGCTGATGCAAGAGGTGGGTTCCCATGGTCTTGGGCAGTTCTGCATCTGTGGCCGTGCAGGGTACAGTCTCCCTCCTGGCTGCTTTCATGGGCTGGCATTGAGCGTCTGTGGCTTTTCCAGGCACACAGTGCAAGCTGTCGGTGGATGTACCATTCTGGGTTCTGGAGGACAGTGGCCCTCTTCTCACAGCTCCACTAGGCAGTGCCCCAATAGGGACACTGTGTAGGGGCTCCGACCCCACATTTTCCTCCCGCACTGCCCTAGCAGAGGTCCTACATGAGGGCCCTGACCCTGCAGCACACTTTTGCCTGGGCATCCAGGAGTTTCCGTACATCTTCTGAGATGTAGGCGGAGGTTTCCAAACATCAGTTCTTGACTTCTTTGCACCTGCAGTTTGAACACCACATGGAAGCTGCCAAGGTTTGGAGCTTCCACCCTATGAAGCCACAGCCGAGCTGTCCGTTGGCCCCTTTCAGCCATGGTTGGAGCAGCTGGGACACAGGGTACCAAGTCCCTCAGCTGCACACACCCCGGGGACTGTGGACCCAGCCCACGAAACCACTTTTTCTGCCAGCGTCTCTGGGCCTGTGATGCGAGGGGCTGCCATGAAGGTCTGTGACGTGGCCTGGAGACATTTTCCTCATGATCTTGGGGATTAACATTAGGCTCCTTGCTACATATGCGACTTACTGCAGCTGGCTTGAATTTCTCCCTAGAAAAATGGGTTTTTTCTTGTCTATCACATTGTCAGGCTTCACATTTTCCAAACTTTTATGCTCTGTTTCCCTTTAAAAACTGAACGCTTTTAACAACACCCAAGTCACCTCTTAAATGCTTTGCTACTTAGAAATTTTTTTCACCGGATACTCTAAATCGTCTCTGTCAAGTTCAAAGTTCCACAAATCTCTAGGGCAGGGGCAAAATGCTGCCAGTTTCTTTGCTTAATCATAATGAGAGTCACCTTTGCTCCAATTCCCAACAAGTTTCTCATCTCCATCTGAGACCACCTCAGCCTGGACCTTATTGTTCATATCGCTTTTAGCATTTTCATTAAAGCCATTCAACCAGTCTCTAAGAAGTTCCAAACTTTCCCACATTTTCCTATCTTCTTCTGAGCCCTCCAAGCTGTTCCAACCTCTGCCTGTTACCTAGTTCCAAAGTTGGTTCCACATTTTCGGGTATCTTCAACAATGCCTCACTCTACTGGTACCAATTTACTATATTAGTTCGTTTTCACGCTGCTGACAAAGATATACTCGAGACTAGGAAGAAAAAGAGGTTTAATTGGACTTCCAGTTCTGCCAGTCTGGGGAGGCCTCAGAATCATGGTGGGAGGTGAAAGGCACTCCTTACATGGCAGCAGCAAGAGAAAATAAGGAAGATGCAAAAGTGGAAACCCGTCAGATCTTGTGAGACTTATTCATTATCACAAGAATAGCATGGGAAAGACCAGCCCCCCCCCCCCGCCCATGATTCGGTTACCTCTCCCTGGGTCCTTCCCACAACAAGTGGGAATTCTGAGAAATACAATTCAAGTTGAGATTTGGGTGAGGACACAGCCAAACCGTATCAGCTGCTTTCTCCACCACACAGTAAAGAGGGTTAGGAGAAAACCCACAATTCATTAGTGCAAGGATGTGGGATAGAAACTGAGACTAACAAATGTATTCAGAAACAAACTTAAATAATATTCCTAATTCAATTTTGATAGGTAGAACTCTATACCCATAATTCTCAATAATCTGCCTTATTTTCAAGACCAATTGAAAGATTTGGTTTTACTGTCAATTCTGCATCTAATATCTACCATAGTTAGGTAACACTTATGCCATATACATATATATATCTTACCTCCAAAATATTTTGTCAAGTAAAGAAAGCTAGGTGAATATTATTTGCTAACATTTGGGTTAAATATTTAAGTTAAAAAAGGACAAAAATATGTATATTTGTATTTCATGTATATGCTTTACAAGTTCCTGGAAGGAAACGACAACCATTTTGTGGGATGAATGGAGAAAAGAGGACAGTTGTAAGAGATAATTGTATGTCTATGTTATACTTTTTGGTTGATGAACTATGATAATTTTTGAACTTATTTTAAAAACTGAATTAAAAATTTAAAATTTTGCATAAGAGAATAAGGGAGTACAAACATTCAGATAGTAAGAAGGGAAGAAAAGTTTAAGTAATGTAAAAAAGATTATTGTAGAAAAGTACATTTGGACTGGTTTCATAAAGCATTAATGTCTCATTAATTGTACAGTATTATTTTAACTGTAATATTTAAAAATTGTTTTGGTGAACTTTTAAGTACTATGATAACTCAATTCTTTCCAAATTGCATGTGAGTGTGGTTTTATTATACTTTTCCCTGATGACCCATGAAGTTGAACATGTTTTCATATGCTCACTGGTCATTTGAACATTGTCTTTTATGAAGTACCCATAAAGTCTCGACTGTTTGTCTTATAGGTTTGTTGTCTGCATGTTTCTCATTGCTTTGGAGTTCTTTATATGTTCTGGATATACAAAACTTGTCATTTATGTATTCCAAATCTTTTCTCACACTTTTGTTTGCATCTCTTCTCTCTTAACAATATCAATTGGTAAACAAAGATTTAAATTATAATCAATCCAATTTATCAAAATGTTATGGTGTTTTTAATATCATGTGTAAGAAATCTTTCCCTTCCCCAACGTCATGAAGATATTCTTTTTTATTTTTTATATTTTATTTGATTTATTTTATTATTATTATACTTTAAGTTCTAGGGTACATGTGCACAATGTGCAGGTTTGTTACATATGTATACATGTGCCATGTTGGTGTGCTGCACCCATTACCTCATCATTTACATTAGGTATATCTCCTAATGCTATCCCTCCCCCATCCCCACTCCCCACAATAGGACCCGGTGTGTGATGTTCCCCTTCCTGAGTCCAAGTGATCTCATTGTTCGGTTCCCACCTATGAGTGAGAACATGCAGTATTTGGTTTTCTGTTCTTGCGATAGTTTGCTGAGACTGATGGTTTCCAGCTGCATCCATGTCCCTACAAAGGACGTGAACGCATCCTTTTTTATGGCTGCATAGTATTCCATGGTGTATATGTGCCACATTTTCTTAATCCAGTCTGTCACTGATGGAAATTTGGGTTGATTCCAAGTCTGCTATTGTGAATAGTGCTGCAATAAACATACGTGTGCAGGTGTCTTTATAGCAGCATGACTTATAATCCTTTGGGTATATCCCCAGTAATGGGATGGCTGGGTCAAATGGTATTTCTAGTTCTAGATCGTTGAGGAATCACCACACTGTTTTCCACAATGGTTGAACTAGTTTACAATCCCACCAACAGTGTAAAAGTGTTCCTATTTCTCCACATCCTCTCCAGCACCTGTTGTTTCCTGATTTTTTTAATGATTGCCATTCTAACTGGTGTGAGATGGTATCTCATTGTGGTTTTGATTTGCATTTCTCTGATGGTGAGTGATGATGAGCATTTTTTCATGTGTCTGTTGGCTGTATGAATGTCTTCTTTTGAGAAGAGTCTATTCATATCTTTTGCCCACTTTTTGATGGGGTTGTTTGTTTTTTTCTTGTTAATTTGATTGAGTTCTTTATAGGTTCTGGATATTAGCCCTTTGTCGGATGAGTAGATTGCAAAAATTTTCTCCCATCTTGTAGGTTGCCTGTTCACTCTGATGGTAGTTTCTTTTGCTGTGCAGAAGCTCTTTAGTTTAATTAGATCCCATTTGTCAATTTTGGCTTTTGTTGCCGTTGCTTTTGGTGTTTTAGACATGAAGTCCTTGCCCATGCCTATGTCCTGAATGGTATTACCTAGGTTTTCTTCTAGGGTATTTATGGTTTTAGGTCTAACATTTAAGTCTCTAATCCATCTTGAATTAATTTTCATATAAGGAGTAAGGAAAGGATCCAGTTTCAGCTTTCTACGTATGGCTAGCCAATTTTCTCAGCACCATTTATTAAATAGGGAATCTTTTCCCCATTTCTTGTTTTTGTCAGGTTTGTCAAAGATCAGATGGCTGTAGATGTGTGATATTATTTCTGAGGGCTCTGTTCTGTTCCATTGTTCTATATCTCTGTTTTGGTACCAGTACCATGCTGTTTTGGTTACTGTAGCCTTGTAGTATTGTTTGAAGTCAGGTAGTGTGATGCCTCCAGCTTTGTTCTTTTGTCTTAGGATTGTCTTGGCAATGCGGGGTCTTTTTTGGTTCCATATGAACTTTAAAGCAGTTTTTTCCAATTCTGTGAGGAAAGTCATTGGTAGCTTAATGGGGATGGCATTGAATCTTTAAACTACTTTGGGCAGTATGGCCATTTTCACAATATTGATTCTTCCTATCCATGAGCATGGTATGTTCTTCCATTTGTGTCTTCTTTTATTTCACTGAGCAATGGTTTGTAGTTCTCCTTGGAGAGGTCCTTTACATCCCTTGTAAGTTGGATTCCTAGGTATTTTATTCTCTTTGAAGCTATTGTGAATGGGAGTTCATTCATGATTTGTCTGTCTGTTTGTCTGTTACTGGTGTGTAAGAATGCTTGTCATTATTGCACATTGATTTTGTATCCTGAGACTTTGCTGAAGTTTCTTATCAGCTTAAGGAGATTTTGGCCTGAGACAATGGGGTTTTCTAAATATACAGTCATGTCATCTGCAAACAGTGACAATTTGACTTCTTCTTTTCCTAACTAAATACACTTTATTTCTTTCTCTTGCTTGATTGCCCTAGCCAGAACTTCCAACACTGTGTTGAATAGGAGTGGTGAGAGAGGGCATCCCCGTCTTGTGCCAGTTTTCAAAGGGAATTTTTCCAGTTTTTGCCCATTCAGTATGATATTGGCTGTGTGCTTGTCATAAATAGCTCTTATTATTTTGAGATACATTCCATCAATACCGAATTTATTGAGAATTTTTAGCATGAAGGGCTGTTGAATTTTGTCAAAGGCCTTTTCTACATCTATTGAGATTATCATGTGGTTTTTGTCTTTGGTTCTGTTTATATGCTGGATTACGTTTATTGATTTGCGAATGTTGAACCAGCCTTGCATCCCAGGGATGAAGCCCACTTGATCATGGTGGATAAGCTTTTTGATGTGCTGTTGGATTTGGTTTGCCAGTATTTTATTGAGGATTTTTGCATTGATGGGTCTAAAATTCTCTTTTTTTGTTGTATCTCTGCCAGGCTTTGGTATCAGGATGATGTTGGCCTCGTAAAATGAGTTAGGGAGGATTCCCTCTTTTTCTATTGATTGGAATAGTTTCAGAAGGAATGGTACCAGCACCTCCTTGTACCTCTGGTAGAATTCGGCTGTGAATCCATCTGGTCCTGGACTTTTTTTGGTTGGTAGGCTATTAATTATTGCCTCAATTTCAGAGCTTGCTATTGGTCTATTCACAGATTCAACTTCTTCCTGGTTTAGTCTTGGAAGAGTGTAAGTGTCCAGGAAATTATCCATTTCTTCTAGGTTTTCTAGTTAATTTGCGTAGAAGTGTTTATAGTATTCTCTGATGGTCGTTTGTATTTCTGTGGGGTCAGTGGTGATATCCCCTTTATCATTTTTTATTGCATCTGTTTGATTCTTCTCTCTTTTCTTCTTTATTAGTCTTGCTAGTGGTCTATCAATTTTGTTGATCTTTTCAAAAAACTGGCTCCTGGATTCATTGATTTTTTTGGAAGGTTTTTTGTGTCTCTGTCTCCTTCAGTTCTGCTCTGATCTCAGTTACTTCTTGCCTTCTGCTAGCTTTTGAATGTGTTTGCTCTTGCTTCTCTAGTTCCTTTAATTGTGATGCTAGGGTGTCAATTTTAGATCTTTCCTGCTTTCTCTTGTGGGCATTTAGTGCTATAAATTTCCCTCTACACACTGCTTTAAATGTGTCCCAAAGATTCTGGTATGTTGTATCTTTGTTCTCATTGGTTTCAAAGAACATCTTTATTTCTGCCTTCATTTTGTTATATACCCAGTAGTCATTCAGGAGCAGGTTGTTCAGTTTCCATGTAGTTGAGGGGTTTTAATTGAGTTTCTTAGTCCTGAGTTCTGGTTTAATTGCACTGTGGTCTGAGAGACAGTTTGTTATAATTTCTGTTCTTTTACTTTTGCTGAGGAGTGCTTTACTTCCAACTATGTGGTCAATTTTGGAATAAGTACAATGTGGTGCTGAGAAGAATGTATATTCTGTTGATTTGGGGTGGAGAGTTCTGTAGATGTTTGTTAGGTCCGCTTGGTGCAGAGTTGAGTTCAATTCCTGGATATCCTTGTTGACTTTCTGTCTCATTGATCTGTCTAATGTTGACAGTGGGGTGTTAAAATCTCCCATTATTATTGTATGGGAGTCTAAGTCTCTTTGTAAGTCTCTAAGGACTTGCTTTATGAATCTGGGTGCTCCTATATTGGGTGCATATATATTTAGGATAGTTAACTCTTCCTGATGAATTGATCCCTTTACCATTACGTAATAGCCTTCTTTGTCTCTTTTGATCTTTGATGGTTTAAAGTCTGTTTTATCAGAGACTAGGATTGCAACCCCTGCTTTTTTTTTTGTTTACCATTTGTTTGGTAGATCTTCCTCCATCCCTTTATTTTGAGCCTGTGTATGTCTCTGCATGTGAGATGGGTCTCCTGAATACAGCAAACTGATGGGTCTTGACTCTTTATCCAATTTGACAGTCTGTGTCTTTTAATTGGACCATTTAGTCCATTTACATTTAAGGTTAATATTGTTATGTGTGAACTTGATCCTGTCATTATGATATTAGCTGGTTATTTTGCTAGCTAGTTGATGCAGTTTCTTCCTAGCATCGATGGACTTTACATTTTGACATGTTTTTGCAATGGCTGGTACCTGTTATTCCTTTCCATGTTTAGTGCTTCCTTCAGGATCTCTTGTCGGGCAGGCCTGATGGTGACAAAATCTCTAAACATTTGCTTGTCTGTAAAGGATTTTATTTCTCCTTCACTTATGAAACTTAGTTTGGCTGGATATGAAATTCTGGGTTGCAAATTCTTTTCTTTAAGAATGTTGAATATTGGCCCCCACTCTCTTCTGGCTTGGAGAGTTTCTGCCAAGAGATCTGCTGTTAGTCTGATGGGCTTCCCTTTGTATGTAACCCGACCTTTCTCTCTGGCTGCCCTTAACATTTTTTCCTTCATTTCAACTTTGGTGAATCTGATAGTTATGTGTCTTAGAGTTGCACTTCTCAAGGAGTATATTTGTGGCATTCTCTGTATTTCCTGAATTTGAATGTTGGCCTGCCTTACTAGGTTGGGGAAGTTCTCCTGGATGATATCCTGAAGAGTGTTTTCCAACTTGGTTCCATTTTCCCTGTCACTTTCAGGCACACCAATCAGATGTAGATTTGGTCTTTTCACATAATCCCATATTTCTTGGAGGCTTTGTTCATTTCTTTTTACTCTTTTTTCTCTACACTTCTCTTCTCACTTCATTTCATTCATTTGATCTTCAATCGCTGATACTCTTTCTTCCAGATGATCGAGTCAGTTACTGAAGCTTGTGCATTTGTCACGTAGTTCTCATGTTATGGTTTTCATCTCTATCAGTTCTTTTAAGGACTTCTCTACATTGGTTATTCTAGTTAGCCATTCATCAAATCTTTTTTCAAGGTTTTCAGTTTCTTTGCACTGGTTACATAGTTCCCTCTTTAGCTCTGAGAAGTTTGATCGACTGAAGCTGTCTTCTCTCAACTCGTCAAAGTCATTCTCCATCCAGCTTTGTTCCATTGCTGGCGATGAGCTGCGTTCCTTTGGAGGGGGAGATGTAATCTGATTTTTTGAATTTCCAGCTTTTCTGCACTGCTTTTTTCCCATCTTTGTGGTTTTATCTGTCTTTGGTCTTTGATGATGGTGACGTACTGATGGAGTTTTGGTGTGGGTGTCCTTTCTGTTTGTTAGTTTTCCTTCTAACAATCAGGACCCTCAGCTGTAGGTCTGTTGGAGTTTACTTGAGGTCCACTCCAGACCCTGTTTGCCTGGGTATCAGCAGCGGAGGCTGCAGAAGATAGAATATTGCTGAACGGCAAGTGTTGCTTCTGATTCTTGCTCTGGAAGCTTCGTCTCAGGGGTGTACTCCGCTGTGTGAGGTGTGAGGTGTCGGTCTGCACCTCACTTGAAAATGCAGAAATTACCCATCTTCTGTGTTGCTCACACTGGGAGCTGGAGGCTGGAGCTGTTCCTATTTGGCCATCTTGGGCATGCCCCTAAGATATTCTTTTTTATTATCTTTAGAAACTTTTTCATTCACCTTTTATATTTACAGTTTCAGTCTACTTGGTTTGAGATAAAAGTCAAGACTGATTTGTGTATGTGCGTGTGTGTGTGTGTGTGTTTTGCAGCTCCTCATCTGTTAAAGTTTTTTTTTTTTCAATTTTACTTTTATTTATGTATTTATTTTATTATATTTTAAGTTCTGGGATACATGTGCAGAACGTGCTGGATTGTTATATAGATATACTTGTTCCATGGTGGTTTGCTGCACCCATCAACCCATCATCTAGGCTTTAAGCCCCACATGCATTATTTCTCCTAATGCTATCTCTCTCCTTGCCCCCTAACCTCTGACATGCCTCAGTGTGTGATGTTCCCCTCCCTGTGTCCATGTGTTCTAATCATTCGACTCCCACTTATGAGTGAGAACATGCGGTGTTTGGTTTTCTGTTCTTGTGTTGGTTTGCAGAGAATGATGGTTTCCAGCTTCATCCGTGTCCCTGCAAAGGACACGAACTCATCCTTTCCTTATGGCTGCACAGTATTGCATGGTGTATATGTGTCACATTTGCTTTATCCAGTCTATCACTGATGGGGATTTGGGTTGGTTCCAAGTCTTTGCTATTGTGAATAGTGCTGCAATAAACATACGTGTGCATGTGTCTTCATACTAGAATGACTTATTATCCTTTGGGTATATACCCAGTAATGGGATTTCTGGGTCAAATGGTATTCCTCGTTCCAGATCCAAAAGCAATTGCAACAAAAGCCAAAATTGACAAATGGGATCTAATTAAACTAAAGAACTGCACAGCAAAAGAAACTATCGTCAGAGTGAACAGGCACCCTACAGAGTGGGAGAAAATGTTTGCAATGTATCCATCTGACAAAGGGCTAATATCTAGAATCCACAAGTAACTTAAACAAATTTACAAGAAAAAAAAAAAAACATCAAAAAGTAGGTGAAGGATATGAACAGACACTTCCTAAAAGAAGACATTTATGCAGCCAACAAATGTGAAAAAATGCTCATCATCACTGGTCATTAGAGAAATGCAAATCAAAACCACAATGAGATACCATCTCATGCCAGTTAGAATGACGATTAATGATGATTAAAAAGCCAGGAAACAACAGATGCTTTAGAGGATGTGGAGAAATAGGAATGCTTTTACACTGTTGGTAGGAGTGTAAATTAGTTCAACCAATGTGGAAGACAGTGTGGCGATTCTTCAAGACTGATTTTTTTAATGGATATTAAACCAACAGCACAATTTATTAAAAAAAAAAAAAAAGCACCCTCCCCACTGCTCTGTAGTGTTCATATGGAAGTGGTTTTGTTCTATTCTCTTTTCTGTTCCATTGTTCTATTATCTATCCTTGTGCCACTGTCATACTAATGTAATTCTTGTAGCTTTATGATCAGTCTTATTTCTGGCAGAAATAGTTTTATGACTTTATTTTTCTAGATCAAGAGCAGTAGTCTATTCAGGCTGTTGTATCAAAATACCAAAAACTGAGTAGCTTTTAAACAGCAAGCTACCAGCAAGGCACTTGAGGCTGAAGTTTTCTACTTGGGAATATGCCTTTTTCTCTGGTTACTTCTTGTTACTGTGTGTTTGGTATATCACTTTTAGTTGATGTACTTAAATGTGGTTTTCTTTGTACTGTATTTATCTTGCTTAGAGTTAAGAGATTTCTAGAATTTTTGACTTGATTTTTTTAATCATTTTTAGAAAAATTCAAAGGCATCTAGCACTAAGCCCTGTAGTAGCTTCTGAATAAACAAAAACCCATGTGTGTCAGTATAGCAGGCACCTTCCCATAATCACTGATGAGTAAAGTGATGGGGACATCAGTGAGTCTGAAATCAATCTGCCCCCATGGTGCACCTCAAAGTAATTAATCCACACAAACTACCTGGAGCTGTGCTTTGCCTGTAGTAGATCTATGTATATTTTGTGATTATTATTACCGCTTTCGTTACAGTATTCTTTTCTCTCTGTCATATTAACATATTTCCATTTTTCAAAACAGAGGAAATATGAAATCCTCTAGTATCAAATGAGCAAAATCCAAAGCACCTTGTAAACTGTCATGACCAACACTTAAAACCATGATCAGAGTCATAAACCACACATTTCATAAATTGAGCAATGAGGCCCAAGATTTGTACTTTTTCTCATCCTTTTCTTTGGAGAATTTAATTAATTAGTCTGCCACTTTTCCAAAGGTCTTCATCACCTGAGTCATTAAGTTACTTTTGAGTTCTCCCAGGTGGCAAATTAGCCATGTAGCTTGAACGTTAAGTGGATAATAGTGTCTCTTAATGATGCCTTATAGATGCCTTTAGAGTTAAGCAATTTTTTTCTTTCAAGGTTGGAAATGTTTTTGTTCAGAAAAACTGAAGAGCATCTTTTTCAGTGGTATAAATAGTTGTATTAACATTGAACACACAGAGCAGCAAAATATCTTTAAGTACTTAATAGGAGATAAAATCCAGTAAACAGAAGTTAGATGATATGTTATTTAGAATGTTAACTTGATACTAAAAAATTGACATTTTTGGAGATATATGATATCATGGTTGTGGTTTTAAAAAGACTTCTTAATTTTTTAGCCCCATACCGAAATATTTATGAATGAAATGACATGATATCTGGCATTTTCTTCAAAATAACATGGGAGGGCCGTATTACTCAGGGTATCAAAGAAATAAGATTGGCTATAAGTTGACAATGTAAGCTAGAGGATGGCTGTTTAAGGATTCGTAATGCTAATCTGCCAACCTTCACATATACTTAATTATCCCTAATAAAAAGTTTTTTAAACTATTGGGTAAATATTAGATGAATTAATACCAACAAATCCCAATTGCTAGAAGACTATCAATACCAGTTTAATTGCTACATTCTCAAGGTCTATGAAGGCAGGATTCATGGCTTAATTCACTTTATACTATGAACTTTTTACATTACCTATCCTATTGTTAGGAGCTTGATACAAGTTTTTTTTGGTGTATTAATGATCTTTCTTTTCTAATTTAATTTTTTAAGTTCTGTGATACATGTGCAGGATGTGTAGATTTGTTGCATAGGTAAACATGTGCCAGGGTGGTGTGCTGCAGCTATCAACCTGTCAGCTGGGTACTAAGCCCCACATGCATTAGCTGTTTTTCCTAATGCTTTCCCTCCCTCCACCCCATCCCCTGACAGGCCCAGTATGTGTTGTTCCCTCTTGCCCCCCACCCCTGCTATGTCCATGTGTTCTTGTTGTTCAACTCCCACTTATAAGTGAGAACATGTGATGTTTGGTTTTCTGTTCCTGCTTTAGTTTGCTGAGGATAATACCTTCCAGCTCCATCTATGTCCCTATAAAGGACATGGCCTCATTCCTTTTTATGGCTGCGTAGTATTCCATGATGCATATGTACCACATTTTTTTTTTCTTTTTTAAAAAAATTTTACTTTAAGTTCCGGGATGCATGTACCAAAGCAGGGGTGCAATCCTAGTCTCTGATAAAACAGACCTTAAACCAACAAAGATCAAAAAAAGACAAAAGAAGGGCATTACATATTGGTAAAGGGATCAATGCAACAAGAAGAGCTAACTGTCCTAAATATATATGCACCCGATACAGGAGCACCCTGATTCATAAAACAAGTTCTTAAAGACCTACAAAGAGACTTAGACTCCCACACAATAATAGTGGGAGACTTTAACACCACATTATCAATATTAGACAGATCAACAAGACAGAAAATTAACAAGGACATCCAGGACTTGAATTCAGCTCTGGATCAAGTGGACGTAATAGACATCTACAGAACTCTCCACCCTAAATCAACAGAATATACATTTGGCTCAGTGCCACATGGCACTTATTCTAAAATCAACCACATAAATGGAAGTAAAACATTCCTCAGCAAATGCAAAAGAACTGAAATCATAACATACAGTCTCTCAGACCATAGTGCAATCAAATTAGAACTTAGGATTAAGAAATTCATTCAAAACCACACAACTACATGGAAATTGAACAACCTGCTCCTGAATGACTCCTGGGTAAATAACAAAATTAAGGCAGAAATCAAGAAGTTCTTTGAAACCAATGAGAACAAAGAGACAACATACCAGAATCTCTGGGACACTGCTAAAGCAGTGTTTAGAGGGAAATTTAGAGCACTAAATGCCCACATCAGAAAGCTGGAAAGATCTGAAATCAATACCCTAACATCACAACTGTAGAAAAGCAAGAGCAAACAAATTCAAAAGCTAACAGAAGACAAGAAATAACTAAGATCAGAGCAGAATTGAAGGAGATAGAGACATGAAAAACCTTCAAAAAAATCAATGAATCCAGGAGGTGTGTTTTTGAAAAAATTAACAAAATATATAGACCACTAGGTAGACTAATAAAGAAGAAAAGAGGGGGGGATCAAATAGACACAATAAAAATGATAATGGGGATATCACCACTGATCCCACAGCAATAGAAACTACCATCAGAGAATACTATAAACACCTCTACATAAATAAACCAGAAAATCTAGAAGAAATGGATAAATCCCTGGACACATACACCCTCCCAAGACTAAACCAGGAAGAAGTCGAATCCCTGAATAGACCAATAACAAGTTCTGAAATAGAGGCAGTAATTAATAGCCTACCAACGAAAAAATGCCCGGGACCAGACGGATTCACTGCTGAATTCTACCAGAGGTACAGAGGAGCTAATATCATTCCTTCTGAAACTATTCCAAACAATTGAAAAGGAGGGACTCCTCCCTAACTCATTTTATGATGCCAGCATCATCCTGATTCCAAAACCTGGCAGAGACACAACAAAAAAAGAAAACTTCAGGCCAAAATCCCTCATGAACATGGATGCGAAAATCCTCAATAAAATACTGGCAAACCAAATCCAGCAGCACACCAAAAAGTTTATCCACCACGATCAAGTTGGCTTCATCCCTGGGATGCAAGACTGATTCAACATATGCAAATCAATAAATGTAATCAATCACGTAAACAGAATCAGTGACAAAAACCACATGATTATCTCAATAGATGCAGAAAAGGCCTCCGATAAAATTCAACATTCCTTCATGTTAACTCTCAATAAATTAGGTATTGATGTAACATCTCAAAATAGTAAGAGCTATTTATGACAAACCCATAGCCAATATCATACTGAATGGGCAAAAGCTGGAAACATTCCCTTTGAAAACTGGCACAAGACAAGGATGCCCTCTCTCACCACTCCTATTAATGATCTTTGTTCTTACTTCTGTTAAAAAATTAGCAGTGAAGTAATGCATTTATTAATGTGCTTGATTAATATATATTATCTGTACATATATATTAAAACCTCATGTTGCATACCATAAATACATAAAATTTTTGTCAATTTAAAAAAATCTCATTAATTCCACTTCCAAAATACACCCTGTATCTTGTTACCTCTCAGTCGTCTATCAACTGCCTGTAACAGTTAGACATCACTTGTGGGAAGAGTCATTGAATCCAGACTTCCAGAATTCTCCCAGCCTTCACTTTTATTCCTCTACAGTCTCTTCTCTAAGAAGAGCATGTCAGTCCTCCTCTTAAAACCAGTGATTCGTATTGTCTATAATACAGACCTTTTACCATGGCCAGCAAGGTCCATGTGATCTGTCTTCTGCCTAACTCTCCAACTTCATCTCATACTGTTCTCTCCTTCCTTTAGTATGTATTTTTGTCACTGAGTTCTGTGCTCTGAGCAGAGGCACATCAGACACCTTCTGGCTGGAGCCAATGTTCTTATTTCCTTTATTTGCTGTCTCTTCCCCATGTTCTCTGCATGACAGGCCTTTCAGTTCTCAACTCAGGTTGTCATTTCCTTAGAGATTGCTTCCATGATGTGTAGTTCATTCATAACACAGGTTACAATCTGCCTTGTTTAAGCTTGTTTATTATTCATTGCCTCCAGTAGAAACCCTGTGTTTCTCTCTCCTCTTATCTCTCCAGAAGTCCATCACACTACTTAGCTCACAGAAACCACATTTCACTGAAATCAAAGATGTGATCAATAGTAGGATGCAGTATTCGGTTATGCACCACCAAGAAAGTAAAAACACTGCCAAGTAAACTACGTACAATACTAATTTCTTTTGATTATAAAAAACTTGACTTTCAAGAAATTAAAAGGTGCTTTTAAAATGCATTCTTGAATTGATGAAATACATACCTTGTTGAACACATGAAAAAGTGTACTTCACTTAATCATAATTAGTTGTTTGCTAGTGATCTTTTGAGGACAATTTTCTGAAAAAGATATTGCCTGTAGAGAGAGGCCAAGAGATTGCATAGGTGATGAATAACACTATATTATGAAAAAGAGGATACTGTTAGTATGAAGAAGAATGATTGTATGAGTAGCTGTTCCAAACTGCCAATTACTGGCTTGTCAACAATGATCCCAGTTCTGTAGGCCTTGAGTGGGCCAGGAAACTGGAATGCCCAACAGACACTTTACAGACACTTTAAGAGACTCGTATACAGTTGTTCTGGAAATAGATTCAGCCCTCTATAGAGGGAAGACAGAAAACAGAGATGTAAATTGCTAGAGCTGGTAGTGGGCAGGTATGGGAATATGCATCTGATTGCCTCTATGTGTTCAATAAAATATGAGGTCTTTGGTTCAATGTAGTAGGATAGGGATTTTGGAGCCTTGAGAAAGAAGGGAAGGGAAGGAATAGTCAATGCAGAGGGTATGAAATCTAGAGGAAGTAATATATTCTATGGAAATTGAATAGGTTTGCAGATTTGAGCAATACTGCAGTAGAAAAGTAAGTGTTTGAGTGGATGTTGGATGGTATCCTGATGTGGTTGAGTAATAAATACCCACTGCTGAAGGAGTATCAAGACAACCTGCCCTCTTTAGCTGCCTTGGATTGTTCTAGTCCCTAAACTGCATCCAGTTTCCATAACACCTGGTCATTCCTGAGTGGCTGTGAAATTGCTGCCTCCATTGTTATCATTTATATAGTTAAAATAAACTCATAGGTGAGGAAGACTGGATTCGAACACTGACCTGACAATAAAAAATTCAGGCTCTTAATCACAAAAATGTACTGCTGCCCAATAACAAGTGCCTCTCGAGGTGACGCAAGTAAGCCCGTTTTCTGTGGACTTAAAAAAAAACTATCTTTCACATTCTGAAAACTGCATAGCTTTCTATTTAAATAGGAAAAACATACAGACTCCTAAGATGGCTTCATGCTCGGCCCTTGTGCTCTGGTCCAAGCTGGTTCATCTTTGCATAACAGCCTCATCTTTCCTTACTCACACTTTGTGGTCCAGGCTGCTGCTCATCTTTAAGAGCCGTCCCAAGGCTGTGATCTTTAAGTTCAGATGCATGTGCATTTGGGGTATGCTAGTGCTGTGCTCTCTTTCCTCCAGGCCTTTGCCCAAGTTGTCTCTTTTGTCTGCTTGGAACCCCTTCTCACCTTTGTTTGGCTAAATCCTGCTAGTCTTAAGCTCTCACTTGAAACCTCACTTCTTCCAAGAAACCTCTTCGGATCCCCCCAAGTCTGAGATTACTGTACTTCTCCTGACACCTTGTACTCACCATTTTGCATCCTGATTGCCTCTTTACTGACCTGCACCTGGAAAGCTTCAGTACCTAGCCCGTACCTGCCTCAGAATCGTGCTCGATAAATGTCTACAGAATATTAAAAGAGGAAACATTTAGTCATTTTTTAACGCTTAAGTTCTATACTTCATTAAACCAGGTTCTTAGTATGTTACACAGGGGTTTTTATCTACACAAAAATCTCCTTAGAATTTTTGTCTTGAGGCAGAACAAAATAACTTATTCTGAAACATAATTTGAATTATAATAGCATCATAACACTGTAACATGAATAATAAAATCTGATTGGGACTGTGAGCAGACTCATCAGAAAAAGTAGAAAAAAATGGGCACATATTTTTAAATCCTCTCTGGGCCGTGTTTTGTACAATAGTAGCATAAAATTATGCAACAGTTTATACTTTTAACAGGTCAATACTAATAAGGAGAATTATCCAAAGCCAGCCTCTTTCATTTTGCTTTCAGCTTAGCTCATGCTCTTTACTGATATTCAACACGTCAGCCTGCAACTTCTTAACTACCTTACCTCAAGCTTGTGCCAGATAAATAGCAATGTTAACAGTTACTATGAATTTAGTTTTCTTTTTTTAACTGCTCTCTGTGGTGTTTTTCTTTCCCCAAACTGCGTGGCTTTCTCCTATTCCTACCTGAGTCTTCATAGCGTACTTTTCTACTGCAAGTGTGTATGCTTTGCTTTCTGAGAATGTCAGATTTACCCAAATAAAACAGAAAGGGTTTGGTGTTGTTTGTCATCTGGAGTTTTTAGTGCCTCCCTTTAGTACATTAGGATGGACAAAAGAGATTGTAATGCCATGAATATAAAGAGTTATTGTTCACCACTTACGAAAAACACTCTAGCTACTCATTATTTCGAAGTTGCTTATTTTAATCATTTAAAAATTAGTTGTGTCCATACTTTGTGCTGTAATCTTTTATTGTAATATTTAATGCTAACCATATCTAGTACTCCATACCACATACTAAATGTCGCGTTTTGATGTATCCTCCCTTCTCTCCTAATCTAGTGCCATAGTCCTTTGAATACATTAATTTTGTAAGTTATCTCAGTAGTAGGCAGATTTCATAAGGATTTTTTTACACTGTTGTAGCTGGTTTCATTTTCTTACTTGTTCCTATGATTCTCATTATATAGGAACTACTTACTTTATGTTCTTAACACAGAAAGGTCAGAGGAAACAGTTATTTTTTGTAACATTTTTTAAACTATTAGGCATTCTACATTACAGAATCTCTTTAGTCCTTTTAAAATAGTAAAATGTGCCCAGAGTTTAGTGCTGAAGTATTCTGCAGTGATGTTGAAAACTATGAAACACCTTTTAGTTGGCATGTTGTCTAAATGCTGCGTGACCCTGCAGTTCTTGCAGTCGGTGCATCATCTGAATGCTGTGTAACCTTGCAGTTTCCAGAAACATGAGATGATCATTTGCTTCTTTGGTGAGCCTGAGGCTTAGGTCCATTTCTTGTCACAAAAACAATAATCAGAGAAGACTTAAATGTCCTATAAATCATTTCAGAAACATTATATAGTGATTATTTTGGTATTGCGGAAAGCAGGTATCAAGGTGATTAACATTGATTATGTTATCTTAAAAATTGCACACAATCCTTTATTGCAATCATGAAATAAGTAATACTGTATACAAAAAAAAAAAAAATGAAAGAAAATAACCAGTGACTTTTTTTTCCTTCCATCTGCTCTTCCATCATGCAGGTACAACTTGGCCAAGTAGAAATCAAATGCCCCATCACAGAGTGTTTTGAATTCTTGGAAGAAACAACTGTTGTCTATAACTTAACGCATGAAGACTCCATCAAGTATAAGTACTTCTTGGAACTTGGCCGTATTGATTCCAGCACCAAGCCATGTCCTCAGTGCAAGCACTTTACAACCTTCAAGAAAAAAGGACATATTCCCACCCCTTCCAGATCAGAAAGCAAATACAAAGTAAGCATTTTCACCAGAGTTGTGGGTTAGACGTCACATAGCAGAAGCAGCCAGATTAGATCCACTTGTGGTGGGCATTAAGGGGGTTTCTTTACGGAGCTGAAGGTGAGCATTTATTGGCCATCATTCTGAAAGCATATGGTTTGGGGAGGCTGATGATAAGAGCGCACTCTTAAGGAATTAATTACAGTTTTGTCTTTGACTTTAACCATGTTGAAAATTAATCTAGTAACCTCATTGGAAGGCTGATCTTTAATAATAGTTACCACTACCAAATGCTAAATAAATACTAAGACTTTTTCTTTATTATTATGGACTTGATTTTTTTCCAGTGGTCCCAATGTAAGTCTCCTCTTGCTCTATCTATAATAGGTAAAAATAGTATAAATGATATCATTCATTTATTCAACAAATACAGAATGCTGTATATGCTAGGCAGTGTGCTAAGTTTGGGGGCTATAGAGCAAATGTGATATAGTCTCTGCTTCAAAAAAGTCTAACGAAGATGGGAGAGACATGTGTTCTAAAAATGACCGTCCAATATGATTAGAAAAAAACACAAAACTGTGTACATATAGGATGCTTTGAGAACACTCAAAGGAGGGTTGGGCTCTAGGATGTCAGGAATGGCTTCACAGAGGAGGTGCAGTTCTCCAGACAGGTAAACATGGTGAGCATTTCAGAGCAAGGAATGAGTAAGTGCACGGCCCCTGAGGCTAAGGCCAGGCTTGTTGCAATCAAGTGCTTCTAGAGCTGGTGGAGAGTAGGGGAGAGGCAGCTGATCAGGCAGGTAAGAGCAGATCATGTTGAGTCTTGTGCAGTTTGCGCAGAAGTTTGGATTTAACTCTGTAAGCATTAGAGAATTAGAGAAATGTCATCTGGCAGCATTCATAGAAGCTATCACAAGAGGGCCAGACAGAAGCCTGGGAAACCAAGGCAACAACTGTGGCAGCAGAGCATTGCTTCACAGCCCTGATTGTGTATTAGAATCACCCAAGGGCTTTCATGACACACCAGTGCCCCAGGCCCACCCCAGAACAATTGTCTTCCAAAGTTTTGAGCCTCACCAGGTGACTAATCCACAGCAGAGAATCTTTGCAGTAAATGAAGCAGAAAACCAGTGAGGCTGTGGCAGTAGTTTTCATCCTTGTCATTACAGCAAAATGGCAGGATGAAGTGGTTTCAAAGGCTGTTTGAAGTCCTCTCCATTTAAGGTAAGTTTCTGGTCACGTTCCCTTTCTTGAGAGCAGCGGTTACATTATTCATCTTGTACCTTTGAGGGGACCATTGTTTAGCAGGTAGTTTCCTCTGCTGTTGCAGTGATAAGCTACAGTATTTGTAGATTAATCAAAGCTTCTTCATGAGTCGTCCTTTGAAACTGCTTGACTCTCATAGTTAATTTACTGTTTTTATGTAGGCCATTCTCTATCAGGTATAACTGTTAGAATAAAATCCTTTTTTTCCCTTCTATAAAAAGCATTATTTTTGAGGTTACAAAGTTGTATAACTAAAGTATTGCCATACAGTGCTGTTCAAAGCTAACTGAACATTAATAGAATACTTTTATATCATGCTATATATCCTTAGATTATGTTATTTTTATTGCAGTTGTGTGTTACTGTATAAGAACAGGAATTTAGAAGGGCTTGTAATTCCATAAATTAGGATATTCAATTTTTTTCTAATATTTGATATATAGAAACTCAGACTATACTAATTTTTAAAATTGCAGTAATTAAAACATGTACAAAATTGAGTTAGAGTGGGAATAATTGAGTAATTTTTAAATGTGTTGTTTTCATGAAATGGATAATAGAGTTATAATTTCAGTCAAAATTATGGCAACAGTGAAATGTTTTATATCTCATTTCATCTAAAATCACCAAAATCATGTTGTGATGAGTGTAATGTATCACAGTACACATGTACTAAGAGTGAAATGTGTAAAAATTGACAAATAGAAGATTCTATATTTATATAATTTTGAGTGATCCCATGCTATTCTGATAACATTTCCCAGAGGTCAGGCTTCTCCAATGTCTATTGATTTGTTGTGGGTAAGAAGAGAAGCTGGGGCAAATGGATCAACATCTTAAATTTGTTTAACTCAACTGACTCCTTTTGATTAGTAGAGGAAAAGAAAAATTTGCTTTGGTGTGAGGAGGAATTCAACAACACAATAAATGTTGATTATGAAGCAGTTAAGATCCTCAGCAGTGGGTGTGAGGTGGAAATCTCATTACACTATAAAATGAAACTTCAGCAAATTTCAAAAGAGTAAAACTACCACAGAATTTGAGGATGATTATTTTTGTTACTCTTCTTTACTAGTGTAGAAGAGAAGATCGATAACAGAAGTCCGTAATCTCCTTGATCTATGTTGTACAAAGTTCTAGCGATGATTCAAGTAATTACTGAAGCAATGATTTTTACTTCTTTTAGTGTAAAGTTTATATAACATTTTTCATCATGAAACTCTGTGGTCTACATTAACATTAACTGCTTGGTTTACATGCCCATACCTGTCTGGGTATTATAGGTAAGGAGAGCACTGACATGGATACCCCAGCCAACCAACTGTGAAATTCATGGGCCCAGTATGGCACCCTGTACTGAGAGTAAGATCTTTGTTCTTTGCGATGAACAGGTGAACATTTTTTATTTTGCAGTATTTTTAAAAATTCAGTTTCCCCAATAGAATAAGGTAGTTCCAAATTGGTGTCATTTATTGTAACTTTAAGAGGAGTGAATTTAAGTACTCACACACAATACATTGCATCATAAGGCAACAGAAACAGAAAAAAAAAAAAAAAAGATTGCTGCTATTGTCTGTCATTTCTGTGCAATTTAACGTCTCTTTATAGTAATGTTTACAGGCTTAAGTGGGTTTGTATCTATTGATAAAACCCTTGTAATGTTTATTTTAAGATTATTCTGAGTCATTGATTCACAGTATCTTGATCCAAGATGCCATTCTTTGAAAATTTATTATGGCCTTTGCCATCAGTTCAGCTGTTTGAAAATATTATAACTGTTTTATAGCTGCGTTAGTGCTTCTCACATGAAGTTTGAGACCTAAAATATCATATTTGGGGGTTTTAATTTTTGTAAAGACCACTTGTCAAATTGTTTGTACTCAGCAGGTGGATAAAGGGTAAAAAGAATATAACAATAAGCAGTAACTAGAGCTCCTACCTGTCCATTTATCCTTCTAGGCCCAACACCCAACAATTCCCTTCTGGCAAAAATTTGAGTAAATAGAGCTTTATATTATGTTCTGAACATTGTCAAACTCATACTATATCAAATAGAACAAGTGCATTTATGAATTGAGAGATTTACATTCAGACAACCTTGCCTTTTGTCAAATCCAGTCTCACTTTTTCACTCATAGTATTTCTGTCTTCTTCTCCCTAAAACTCTTGTCATGATGCCAAAAAGGCTTACCATTCCATTTCTACAAAATTGACTTCAATTTCCAACTAGAAATCTAATTTCTAACCTGAATAGTTCCTATAATTTATCAGTGCAACAGCAACCACATATCAATAAGAGAACAAGTTAATGATGGAGAAATAAAAAATGTTGAAGTTGTGACTCTAATGTCCTCATGTGATGCCTGGAGACAGACACATCACCCACACCGAAAGCTTTTCACTATAGCAATTATCACCTGGGATTTTATGATATATGTTTGTGGTTATTTGCTTTAAGTTTCTCTTTCTAACTGGTCTCTAGGAGTCCAGGTCCAAATTCACTTCATTCACTGCTGATAACCTGTGTCAAGCACTATGTCTGGTAGAGGGTGCACTCAAAATATATTTGTTGAAGAATTCATGTAAGAGTAAACACATTAAGCCTTGAGATGTTGCATTTACCAAGGTGGAAAAGGCAGGTCAGAGCACTGCTTTCAAACTGGAATTAAACTCTCAGCCTGTCACATATTAGCTCTGTCACCTTGAGTATCGTTTCCATGTCTTTAACTGGGGATAGTAATAGTACCTATGTCATAAGAATGTAGTAAGAATTAAATGAGATCACACATATAAATTGCTTAGCACCACGTATGATACATACTGGAAAGGATTATGATTGTTATTATTATTAGGCAAAGAGAGCAGAATGAGCAACCCTGGGTACTGAGAAGGGCATGGGGGAGTAAAAAAGAATATAGTTGAAGTAAAACATGGGGTGAGTGGTGGACAATGGGCAGAAAGGAGGGGTAAAATTGACTATGTCTGGAAGAGGAGGAGCAGGTTTGGGAAATGGAAAATTAATTTAGTTTGAAATATGTTGACAGTGTTAAGTTTGAAGACCCGTTAGGGCATCAAAGAGATGTCTAGAAAACATGACTCAGGAGTGATTTGCTGGAAGTCATCAATATTGGGGGCAGTGAAGGGGATGGTCATTGAACTTATGAAAATGAAAAAAATATTCTTTGGGAGATAGAGGAGGTGATAGCAGTTCTTTATGGAAGAGAGGAGAGACGTCTAAAGGATTAAAAGTAGTTATTTTACTCATACAAGTTTTACTGAGGTAGGTGCAATTCTAGGTTTCGTTCTTATTCCAAGTGTAGACTTAAGAAATGATCCCCCTTTTCATATCGATTTGGAGAAAGAGTTGAAGGTCATGCTCATCAGCATGTTAGAAAAGATGTTAGAGGTAATTCTCTTGTTGGTTTTCTTCAGACAAGACTAATAATCCCCACTCTTCTTCCCACAAATGTTAAGCAGAATCTTGATAATTTATATAATGGCATGTTTGACGCATCTTTTACCACCAGGTGAAAGAAAAAAACCAATAAAATTCCCTGGAGAAACTCTGTCTGTGTTCTTACCTTAGTTCTCTAGCTGTCTTTTTTTTCTTTCTTATAAATCCTCTGAGTAGAAATTACCTTTTATAAACACTAAACAAATATTTTCTCATGTGGTAAAAGAATTTTCTAAGGGCTTTAAGAATACAGTCAAATGAATCGGTTGTTGAGAACTGGTGTACTTTAAAACGTGCTTAATCTTCCTTCTGGTAAAGATGACTTGAGAACTGTTTCCCATATGTAAAAATGTGTAAAGTTTTCCCATGAACATGTAATTAGTATGCTGTTTTGTTCCGGTTTTCCCTGACACCATCACTTTAAGTTGACAGTGTTTACAAATGGAGACTCTGGTTGTGCATCTTCCCTACAAGGTTAGGGTAGCTTACAACACACACTGATTTCTCTTGGGATTAATATATCACTCATGTCAGGAGCCGATAGAAAAAAAAGTGTAGTTTCTTAAATGGTTGTTGTTGGCATAGATTTATGAGGCAGATAAAGACAAAGTTGTCTAGCCCTGTTGATAGACGCCAGTGTAAACAAAGTGTTTGTTACATACATTACCCTTGAAAAAATGTGTAACACTCAGCTATGATGCAAGCCTACTAAATTATATTAGCATTTCTTTCTCCAGTTACTAATGAAGTGTTTTGCTAAGGCTGTTCTTTGTTTGCTTTTTTGATGCATAAATTAGACACAATATTTTTTAGAGGTTTTTAACTTGTGCTTGAACTTCTAACAGCCAAATGTTGGGCTTTATCTGATATTTTAGCCTACACTTCACCTTAAAAACAAACAAACAAAAAAAACTATAGTAATAATCAAATCTTGCAGCTAGGATAAATTGACCTGCAGTGGTACTAAGAACTGTTTTCACTTTATCCCATTGTCATTGGGTCTTTAGCACAACGAACAAGTGAAGAATCGTCTCTCTCTGATGGCCCCCGTGTTAGTGTGTTAAAGTAGACCAAGTGTGGTGTTCATTATAAAATGGTCTGGAAAATATTCTGAAAGAAATGAAGTGAAGACCTTACATTTTTTATCTACCACTCTCTGTAGTACTACTTTTCCATATTTACCTACTTAGATTTGTAAGATAATCTGCTGGTGCTGTGTACACAGTTCACAGATCCCCTCTACAATATGCCTACCAGTTGGCCATGCAGACTCTGAACACTGCTTTTGTTAAGGAACTTGTTGTTAATAGAATCATTCCTTTCCATTTTCAAAAACCTCAGATTTGAAAGAATTCATTGTTACCTTTGGGCTAAGGTATGCTTCCCTCCTGCCTTCACTTATTCCTCACAGAGGAATTTTGTACACTGTACATTTCCTTTTGTACACTGTAACACAATGGACCTCTTGCTACTTTATGTGGGTACCTCTTGTGAGATGTCATCCTGATGCTGTTGTGTTCAGAACAGGACATCTTGTTCAAAACAGTATGATACCACATTTTTCTGGCCAGGACTTTGGGCTATGCAAATCAGGGAAGAATTTTCCAGTACCCTTTGTATTCACCAGTGAAGAAGTGGGTCCTCAGACAAGAAATAGACCCAGACAAATGCTTCTCTGGGCTTTGTTCTCTGTGTTTACAGGAAGAGTCTGTAAATGCCTAAGGTGTTTCCAGGTGGTAGGAGCAAGACAGACTGATATGGAATAGTGATTTTCAAATTAGGGAGAGAGTACTTTTTCAAACAACCCCCATTCTCAAGTTCCAACATGCTGTCCAAAAAAATGCATGAGTCTGGCTTGAACATAAAAGCTAGTATTGAGGTGAATGCATTGTGCAATAAATAATTGTGTTGCATATGTAAAAGGAAATCAGTATTGAGGGAGTTCAGTAAGGTTATTTATATAAATAGGCACCATATCTCAATATAGCTTACCTTGTCATGTGTTACTCTACATTTTTGTGTGTGTGTGTGTGTGTGGTTTTGTTTGTTTGTTTTATTTTGGTCTGCTGTTGGTCCTCAGCCTTTAGGAAAGTTTCTCTTTCCCTTTCCAGCTTAGTTTTAGCTGTGCTGTGAGAAACTAAGGCAAGGATCACTTGGCCACATTCGCACTGTGTTCAAGGGTGCAGCGCCTCATGAAGGCTGTATGTTACTGGCATTTCCATGCATGGAGAGCTCCCCAAGTAGGCAGTGAAATCTCAGGGAGTAAGATCAAGGCAAGAAGTCAAAACTTTATTTTCCCATATGGAGAATTTCTTTCCATTGCCACCCTTTCTTTCCAAAGCCACAATCTGGCTTTAGGATTTGATGTTATAAGGGAGCGAACAGTGCTTCCTTAAAAGTATTTGAAGCCATGCATCAAGACTCATTTTCTCCTCTCTATAACATGCTGTACCTCTCCACATCTCATCTTCAAGAAAAGCATCTTCAGTTTTTAAAACATTTTTATAACTAATAACTACAAGATTTCCCAGTTATTTACCATTTTGGTTCATTTCTTTAGGACATACCCGAATCTGACAGCCATGATTTTTACATGTTTCCTATGCAGAGTTTCTGGACCATGGTATATTTTGGGGGACATGCCAGGATTATAGGAACTTACTGGCTCTGTTTATTGTACACTTAGCAAGGATCAAAGTTGAGCTAGCTGAAGTGACATCTCTGTTCAGGCTACATTAGAACACTTGCTGTTTCCCCAGTGCATCATGTGTTCTTGGGCCTCTGTGTGGTGGCTCAGGATGGACCCTCTACCCAAAGTGTTACCTCAACACTTGTCTCGGTAATATTCTACTCATTGTTGAAGGTCACATTCTCTCTGAACGCTTATGTTCCAGCCTTCACTGAAGCCTGTTTCCCTGGCACCCACTTGTCCTAGCTTCTATTCTAGCAGTTACTATATGCCTTTATAGCTCTTTTGGTTTATATCTGTCAGAGCCCAGTAAGTTCCTTAAGGACAAGTATTTTCATTTCTTTCTGCATGCAATCAACATAGGCAGTCCCTGCTACCTGAAGGTGCCCAATAAATATTTGTTGAACGGGAAAATGAATTGATAAATGTGCTTCATTATTGGGAATCTGAACCTGAGGTTCTAGTAAAGCAAATCCTTTTTGGAAAACTGAATTAGCTCTTATATTTGCAGTGCTACTTTACACATGGGTGTTGTCTAATATTTTTAATTTGATAAGTAAAGATTTTGTGATTTATTTGAAATAATGATGTGTATAGGGGTGTCTAGCATTTAAGCAGGAAAATAATGATCTGGGGTTTTCTTTGGTTTTAGACACTGTTTTTATTTTGTGGGTTGTTTCCTTACTTGACTTGATGAATTATGAGGAGAAAATGCCATTTTCCTAGGGCTGGTGAGTCGGTGTACTTTCATCTCAGTATAGCACAGATTTCTGGTAAAACTAAGGGTATTCAAAAGTCAAAAATCTAATGTAAAGTTCTTTTATCTTTTGTGGATTCTGGAGAAAGCTAATCAAGATTCTTAGCTTTGATAACTTGATTGTTGAAGCACTTGAAGCCCTGCTTGCCTCTTTTAAAAGAGTTTGTGCACTGATCATAGTGTTCAGTAAAAGTTCATTAGGATAATGTGTTTAGTAAACATCATCTGATAATATAGGAATTAGTAATACCATCTCAGCCGCTAGTCATAAATTAGATATGTTGGTTTTTCTTTGTATTCATTTAATGTTAACTGATACGTGGTATCCAAACTGTGTGCAAAATCATTCATTTTACATGAGACAAAGCCTTTGACAAACACAGTTCACTGAGGAGTGAACTTGTGGGCTGTTGGAGAGATTAGACATCTACATCCCTAATGGAAGTTCCATAAGAAAGGTACTGAATCTAGTTGCAAGGAATAGGGAAGACAACTTGAAGAAAGGAGCATTTGATCAAGATAAGATTTTAGTAGATGTAATTCACTGGACTCTCCCAGTTACCAGAAGCAGAAATGTGCTGTTTCTTGGGCTACCTCAATTAGTGAGGTTTACCGTAAGGCTCCATGGGGAGTAGGAAGGGCAGGAAAATACTCTCCGCAGCTGCCCAGGCAGGCCTCATAGAGAATCAGACACAAGCTCTGCTAGTGTGAGAGCCCGTCTGTCATCTCACCAAAAGTCAATGTCTGTGTCCTTCTTCAGTGGTCTGCATTGTAGTCACTTAGCTCTTCTCTGTCTTTTCCTCCATGAAGGCATCCTTTGTATCTCCATGACACTCCTCAAGAGAGAAAAATCTATCTTGGCTAATCTCCATTCAACAATGAGCACCCCCGCTACACAAAGCTCATGCCAACGCTTAGGCAGCTTGCCAACTAGTGGATATGTGTTTTTGGCTTAGGGACTCATTCCTGGTCCAATAAATTGTGGTCTGAGCGATGGAGTCACATGGTATAAAGCAGAGCCTCTCAAACTTTAGGACGCATACGAATCACCTTCGGACCTTGTGAAAATGAGCACTTTTGGCTCTAAGGTCTAAGGATTCATGAATTCACCAAGTTCTCAGGAGATGCTGATGTTTCGGGCCCTGCAACCACACTTTGAGCCACGAGGACAGGGCATGATGACTTCTGTGTGACTGTAATTACTAAGAAGGCAGGCACTCCATGTGGTGGGTCTATGGTTGTGAGATAGCATTTCATGTGGAAGAATAACTGTAAATAAAAGAGTGGAGGAAGATGCAGTGTTGATGTCTATATGTGTTTACGTAAGGCCAATTTTGAATGTGATTAAGTTCAAAATGAATGAGGCATCTTCAGAACAAAAAATCTGGGACAATTTCACATGTAGTCTTTTAATTCCCAAGTTGTTGGAGTTGGCTGTTAGTCCTTTTATGATTTTAATCCCAAGCAAATAGTGATTTTGATGTTTTCAGTGAGAGATAGCAATCCAGTATGAATTTAACTTATTCATATTCACTTGAGAGCCTGCCCCATAACTTTGGTCACAGTTTCCCACTAAGTCTGTGCTGTTGGTGAGGATTTGCAATAGGATCTGCAGTAGGACTTGGTTGTTTATTATGAGCCAGAGTCCCAGGGTGGAAACAACACGACAGATTCTTTATTATTCTGGTGCCTTAGAAGAATCATGCATTGCTGTAATTGTCTTCATTAGAGATTCACAAATGTGATAGTTCAGCACTTACTCACAAAGCCCTTTGAGCCATTCAATGTCAGACATTTATAGAGCGAATCCCAGTTTCAAAGCATCTTTACATTCATTCTAATATTTCATAAATATAATCTAAGACTGGTTAAAAAACTAGAGAGATCTTTTCAAAAAGTTTATTTAATGATGCTAGAATCTAGTGATTCAGAATTATGAATAATATCCAGTAGAAAATAACTAAATTAACTATTCAGGTCTTCTGACTTAATGGTAGATGCCTAAGGAAAAGCAATTTTTTCCTACTTTCCTCATTTCATTCATTACATTCAAAAGGAAGGCTCCATGTGATATTTACATCTAGCCTTCATTGCTCAATGACAAATGGAAGTAAACATTTTGGAAGTAAACATTTTATATTGTTTTCTTAGCTGAATCTCATCTACTTCAACTTGTTGTCTTTTAAAAATGATTTATTTTAATTGTAATGATCAAAAAGGAAAAAAACAGTTATTTTAAATAACTAAATAGTAACATCCTTTTTTTTTTTAATTTTTTTAGTTAAACCAAGTAGTTTCTCAATTTGTATAGAGTAGATCTTGAAAAGAATTTTCAAAGTTCACCTTATCTTGATAATCATGTGGAATTCTGACTTATTGCATAGTTTAATGACATGACCATCTTTGACTACTACATTTTTAAGTTGCCAGTTGTCAAAGAACAAATGCCGTTTGGTATAAGAAGTATAGTGAAAAGTATGCTAAATGTGGAGCCAGACAAATTTACGTTTAAATTCCTTCTTAACACATATTTTCTGTGTTACCTTCAGCAAGTGATTTAATCTATCTGAGTCTCATTTTCATCATCTGTAAACTGATGATGTTCATATCTACCTTCCAGCATTATTTTGAGGATGAAAACAAATAATGCATGTAACATATTAAGCATAGATTACCATTGAACAGAATTTTAATAAATAAATAAACATGAAAATCTTTTAAGCCTTATGACAGAATGCCATTTTTATATAAAGTTAATAACAAAAGTACTTTTACTTCATATTTTCACAGGAAGAGCATTATCCATTCTTGACATAAGTGAAAATTACAGTGCTTTGAGTTAACAGAAGAGCTGTGATTGTAATTGCCACTCAGCTAATTAATCTATATAGTAGAACCTCCATTGTCAAAAAAGTTGTTTTCCAAAAAATTAAGTGACAATATTGTGTATAGTTTACCAAAGGAAATTCTAGCCTTTAAAATGTAGTCAGCAAATTCACATGTGCTGCAGTGACGTGACATAGAGGAGCAAAGAGAGTGGTCAGTTATAAATATAATTCATAATGAGGCAATTTATAATCCATTGTAATCACATGAGGCTCTGTTAAGTCAGGCTATACTCATATGCTTTTAGAGAGTTAGGAGTGGAAATAATGTGTATGAATGGAATATTCCACTATCATTCAAAATAAAGGAAGTCAGATAAAATATCTTCCATGTCAAGCAGAAGACATATTCTTACTAAACTTACACGTGCACTGTCATATACCCTCCACATAGTGAAATATGAAGGCCCGTTTCTGATGGTTTTCTAAGTACAGGCCACAGGGCCACTATATTGATATATTTCTAATAATAGAATGCTTTGCATTATTTTTATAATTAGCCTCCCTTACGTTGGTAGCACACCAGGAGTATCCATTATTTTAGATGCTGCTTCATAGCAAATGCTGTTCTAGCAGTTTCTTACTGTGTTTTTGTTGTTGTTGTTGTTGTTGTTGTTTTGAGACAGAGTCTCACTGTAGCCCAGGCTGGAGTGCAGTGGCACGATCTCGGCTCAACTGCAACCTCTATCTGCTGGGTTCAAGAGATTCTCATGTCTCGTGTCATCCTCCTGAGTAGCTGGGATTACAAGCATGCACCAACATGCCCACCTAATTTTTGTATTTTTAGTAGAGATGGGGTTTCACCATGTTGGCCAGGCTGGTCTGTAACTCCTGACCTCAAGTGATCCACCCGCCTCAGCCTCCCAAAGTGCTAGGATTACAGGCATAAGCCACTGCACCCAGACTGCTACTGTGTTTTTTATTTGATGAAGCATCTGTGGGGCTTTTAAAAAATAAAATGAAATAAGCCATTCTTAAGAAGACAATGGAAATGGCTGGGTAATTCGTTCAAGGGAAAGGTGAATTAAAGGGCAGCCTGAGTGTGTGGATTTGGGGCCTTGTGAGCCTTCAGGTTCAATCTGGGAGATTGCACTTAAAATCTGGGAGATTTTCCTAAAGCTAAATTGGTTTCCAGAATCAAATGTTTAACTCCAGGACAGCCTACAAATAGCCAAGTCATCCTCGCCAAAGCAGTTCTTTCCCCTAGTAACAGAGTATTCATATCTTAGTGTAGTTTTGGTCTTACAGAGGGGGAGGCATTTTAAATTATAAACTTTTAGCTAATTTCCCCAAGCATCACCTTCTTACCCTTTTAGACACTTTCAGTATGTCCACTAGTAATTAATATGATTTTTTTCTTACACAGATCCAGTGCCCTACCTGCCAATTCGTCTGGTGTTTTAAGTGCCACTCTCCTTGGCATGAAGGTGTTAACTGCAAGGAGTACAAAAAGGGAGACAAATTGTTGCGTCACTGGGCCAGCGAAATTGAGCATGGGCAGAGGAATGCCCAGAAGTGTCCAAAGTGCAAGGTGAGATAACTTTTAGGAGGAAAAGAAAAAACATGTACATCTGGATATGACTGAACAATATTTATAATATTGAAGCAAATTATAACTATCTTAATGCAGGTATGTAGAAAAAGAGTATTTGGTTTTTTATTTTAGAAAAGTAATTATATAATTAAACTGAAAATTTTTATAGATAAACAATATATATTCTTATTATTTGCATTACTCTTCAAAATTTAAGGAGGCCACATATAAATATTGACTTAAGATACTGGAGTCCTTATATTACATTTAAAAATGAGGATGTACTTTATAGGAAAAGTATAGCATAAAAGTGATATAAAAGTATTATTTCTAGTCTGCCACATGTACTATAATTACTTCTCAATTACATAGGTTTTGAATCCTTGCAATCTTGCTTTTCTTTCCTTGGTGACATTGCTGATCACTTAAAAAATTATATTAAATTGAACTGATTGTTTTGCTTTTTTGCAAATCTGGTGAAATAAAAGCTCATAGCTAAAATCAGGACTTAGGGATTTTATGAATCCCACTTTTCATCTTTCTTTTGATAATCACGCAAGTAATGAAGACTTAGCAGGCAATTTGAGCTCAGACCTAGATGTGTTCAAAGTTAGCCAAGTAAACAGCGAGGGAAGACTTTCCTATGGGGAGGTCAGCCAGTAAATTCAACCAGAAAACTTTGCATTTGATAGTTATAGTATAGGGATCTGTTGAAGTTTGAAAGTTTTAAAAAATCTTACTTTAGAAAATCATATGTTCATGTACACTTTCCATATGTGGTTTCTACCCTTTGCCAAATTTATTTTTGGAAAGAATCTCTAAATTGGCCTAATTATCTTTTAAGCACAATTCTGCAATTACTTCTTGGAGACTTATCACCAGATAAATGAAACTTGATTGCCAGAAAATGTTTAAAATTCAATAATTATGAATACAATTAGAAGTAAAAGTATATTCTAAGCCTATAAATGACCATAATAATAATAAATGTACAGATTTACTATACCAAATTCACATACTAGTTTATAAATACAGTAAGAAAAAGGTATTGTATGTAATAACGTGTTACATTTTTAGCAATTGGAAGAAATTTTGAAATAGTTTAGATGACCTGGCTTTCTAATAGAAGTGATGTCTAAAGATATTTGGCCTAAAGTTCTCTTTGTTTTCCTGGTAGAAGGCAAATTCATCCACAGTCACCCATTTTGTTTTAGGGCTATTTCAGATCACTGCATCAGTTGCTCAGTGCTCTTATTTTTCATTCCATTAAAGAACAACTAGAAAATGAGGCCTTTCCCACCTTTCTCTTTCCTTTTTAGTTTATTCAAAGCTACTGCTCAGTTTCAAACAAAACAAAGACCAATAGGGACTTGAGTACTGTTAAGTTATTCTACTTAACAGTTATTCATAAGTACACTTTATATCCTTTGGAAAGCTGTAAAAACAATTACAAGTTAGCCTGGTTCTACAGCTGGATTTGGAATGAACACCACTGCAGCATTATACATTGGGGAAATTCTGAATAAACTGATGTAACACAAAATACATACATTTATTACTGTAATCTGTTAACCCAACCTTAAATGGACTATAATGTAAGGAAAGAAAAAGAAGCCAACCATGGGGAATTTACTGATTACTCTAACAACTTCCCACAGTTGTAACAAATGTAGATCAACTGTTAAGAGAAAGCATAAATGTTGGTTCCCTTTTGAAGTAGTAGCTAAAAGGTCAGGGCTTTAAAAGGGATTACCTTTTAAATAGTTGAAAGGAAAAGAACTATGGAATCAGTTGACATTATTACATTGTAGCGGAGAGCCTACTTTCTGGTGGGATTTGGGTTCTATGAAGTTTCTGTCTAAGTCATATTTTATGATTTATTTGGAGTATAAATGGTTTCATTTTTCTTTGTCTTTTAAGCGTGACTTTAAAACTTTACCTTTTTTGTTGGACCTTAAAATTACGTTTTGCCCCATGAAACATTTCTATTGTTATAACAGAAATCCGTGAGGAGGTATTACTCAGTGAATTGATTTTTGTTTTGTACTGTAAGGCTTTCTTTTCATAAATATATCTTTTACCATTTTTAAATGTAAAGTAGGAAGATGATAGGAATTTGTGAAAAAGAAATGAAGAAGTTCTCACATAATGCCTCCAGGTAAACAATTATCACATATTTTCATATAAATGCTTTCAATCATGATAACCAAATGTATTTGCAATTTTGTTATGAGAGTATATATATTTGTACGCTACTATAGGTATATGTTTTAAGTTAGTTCATAATTTTAGTAAATATTGTTATTTATTTATTTTGAGACAGAGTCTCGCTCTGTTCCCCAGCCTGGAGTACAATGGCACTATCTCGGCTCACTGCGACCTCCGCCTCCCAGGCTCAAGCAATTCTCATGCCTCAGCCTCCCAAGTAGCTGGGATTACAGGCATGAGCCACCATGCCTGGGAAAAAAAAAAAAAAAAAATTGTTTTTTAAGTAGAGACAGGGTTTCACCATTGTGGCCAGGTTGGTCTCAAACTCCTGACCTCAAGTGATTCACCTGCCTCAGCCTCCCAAAGTGCTGGGATTACAGGTAAGAGCCACCGCGCCCTACCATATTTTGATTTTCAGATGATTTATTTATCAAGGTGATATAACATCAGATAGAAATTTGGAAAAGAGAGGGAAAATATTCACCCAGAATTCTGCTGCTCCAGTATACTCACTCCTAACATCTTATTGTGTGCCCTTGGTCTTTCACCCTATTTAAATGGCTTTTTAAAAAGCTTTAGTTGTGATGTTCAAATAATTTAATATCATTAGTATTTTCACCTAACATTGCAAACATTTCTCATATTACTAGTTTTCAAAACATATATTTCATTAACTATGAACTGTATAACACTTGCTTAAATATTCCTCCACTATTGGATACCAAGGCTTGCTTGGTTTTTTCTGGGAATAAAAAATAATTGTGTATTATAAATAATGTGTGGATGATATTCATCTAGAATTTTTTTTCCATATTTTATACCTTTGAAAGGATATATTTATAAAGGTAGAATGATTGGGTTAAAGAATATCCAAGTTTTTAGTATTTAGCACATATTGGCAATTCGCTTTCTAAAAGGAATGAATCAATTTATAATTCCACCTAGAAAGTTTGAGGACCTGTTTCAGTATGAGCATTTGTTGGCATTTTAAGTGCTTTTTAAATATTAATTTAATAATTTTAAAGTATTTTTTCTTATATTTTATATTTTCCTGTTTGCTTGTAAGCTGAATATAAATTCATGTATTTTTGAGTTTGTAATGCTCCCTTTTAAAATTTTCTGTTCATACCCTTTGCCCATTTATGTGGGTGCATATTTTGATTTTCAGATGATTTGTTTATCAAGGTGATATAACATCAGATAGAAATTTGGCACATATTTTTATTATCAAATTATATGAGCTCTTTATTTAGATATTTAAATTCCACTTCTGGCATTATTTTCTCCACATTTTCCCTATTTTCTGTTTCTTCCTTTTTATTTGAGTGGTAGGTTTTGTTTTTTTGTTTTTGTTTTTGTTTTTTTTACCTAATTGATTTGCATATGTATTGTTAAATTTTTTTTATTTTTGTTTGACCAAATTATTCTCTTTCTTTGTGGTCACATACACAAGCACATATATGATATAAATACATATTTGTATATATTTACATATCTTTGTATATCTTTTGTAAACATGTTGCTTCTAAGTGTAAAAAGTCATTTATTCAGAAGTTTGATTAAAAGTTCAATTTTCTTCCTTTCTTTTAACTATTTGATTTTTTAATATTTTAACTCTTTAATCCAACCATAATTTATTTTAGTGTTTATTATGCATTGGGTACCTGAAGTAATATTTTTCCAAATTGAAACCATCTAACCTAATTGTGTTTATGGGATGACTTTCCCCTTATCAAATGATTTGTAATTTATCTCTAAATTATATCTTAAATTACAATATCTTAAATTATAATACATGATAGTCTCTTTTCTTGCTGCTAATTTTTAAAGAAAATTTTGTGCTTACACTGGTGAGTTTTAAATGATTATGCCTTTGTTAAATTTGCTAATCTAGGCAAGGTTTGATAATCTATTAATTCATTATTTTAATTAGTATTCTAAATGAAACAAAATTTTATCTTATTTATTTATAAACATTACTTCTCTCTTAGTGAGCTTTTACCTTTTTCTCAAATGGATAGACCAATTTAATACATGTACATGATATAGTATTATGAAGAGATTTGACTTGTGCTTAGAAATCAAAATTTTTATTTATAATTGTATTATGGCAGATAATACTGATGAACATTGAAAGTTTTTTCCTCATAATCAAGATACTTACTTACAAGTATGGTTTTTATAATAAGATAAAAATATACAAACATATCTAGAATTTATTTATAGAATATTTTTATGAAAACATAACACTACCACATTAAGATCAATTTTACTTAGCCTTTTTTATTTGAATCTCACTGTTCCTTTCTTTGATTTTTTTTGTTTGTTTGTTTTTTTGAGACAGAGTCTCGCTCTTCTCACCCAGGATGGAGTGCAGTGGTACTGTCTCGGCTCACTGCAACCTTCACCTCCCGGGCTCAAGAGATTCTCCTGCGTCAGTCTCCCGAGTAGTTGGGATTACAGGTGCCCACCACCACACCCGGCTAATTTTTGTATTTTTAGTAGAGACGAGGTTTCACCACATTGACCAGGCTGATCTGGAACTCCTGATCTCAGGTGATCTGCCCGCCTCAGCCTCCCACAGTGCTGGATTACAGGCATGAGCCACAGCCTCATTGCTTCTTAATGCAAAGTATTTTTCAGTCACTTATGAAACACCATTTTTTATCTTAACAATGAGTTTTCTACTTAAAGTAAATTCTTAGCCTATGGAAAATATGGGCTAATTTTGAAATGCCTTCTTTAGTTATCTTCGTTATCACAAAAATAAATCTAGTTTGTAGACTTAGTCATTACAAAACCAAATCTAGTTCGTAATCGTTTTAATATTAAATTTAAAGCAAGTAGGCAATCTACATTTTGTTGGAGGTATTAGAGTATTTGGTCAATGTCATGCAAAAATTCATTTTAGACTGTTTTATACCACAGATTAGATACTAAAGTCTGAGTTAAGAAGAAAAGTTTCTAAGTCAAAAATTAAAAGTGAGATGCAGCTAAAAACAGGATTATACATTATAAAAGCAAATAAACAGTTAAGCACTGTCACACATACATACACTAAATTGCAATATATTTTATTCTAGGGTCAACATATTCATGATTTCTAGATGACAGGAAGTTACTTTTCTGTCTTTAAAAGAAATATCAAATGTGAATGGTCATTTCTGTATTCTGATATGCCATCTCTATACAAAGTACCTTTGTCCAGTGTGCTTTGTTTGTGGTGTTAACACAGTAATAACAACACTAACATGTACTGACATTTATTGCATGTCAGTCTCCTTTGTAGTTACTGTAAATATATTGTCTCATCCAAACTTCAGATGTGATACTAAGATTCTGATTTTCAGTGTACCATTCAGATCATCATTATTAAGTGATTTGATAAAACTTTAAAGTTTTGCACAATAATTGTAGCATAACAGGCTTGGTAGTATGTAAGTTACATTTGTTGTCTCAATTCTCAAAAGAAAGTTGTAAACAAGAGGTGATTACCACCATTTCAAGATGCAGAACGAGTTTCAGAGACTTTAAGTAATGACCAAAAAAGCAAGCAAAAAAAAGTGAATTGTATTTCATCATAATTTATGATAAATATGGAATTACAGGGATTTACTTGTCATGATATTTCCCTTTAGATATTTTATTCTCTTAAATCCTATAACAGAATGCTTTGGGCAAGAATGTATTGACTCAAAGAAAACGGATAATTTTTCCCTGTTCACTTAAGGTCAACACAAAAGCCATTTTTGTGGTCTCTTAGATCTGTGGCTGTGTAACTTGCAGTTGCTGAAATAAGAATGTGAAGTATTAATGTTGTATCTTATAGGTATCCTGCAATTCCTTACTACGTCATATCTCACTGCAAAAGCACATTCAGAGACTGATGACTACTTTCAAATAGTGCCCATTCAGGATAAAATAGCTTTCCCTGAATTACTGATAAACCATTTTTAACTCTCAGATTGCTTGAAATCACTAACTCTGGAGCAAGGGTTATCATTGGCACTGTTGTTATGGTATGCCAAGCTCTAGACCTTAGTTGTTAGAAGCATGATTGTTTGATGGCACATACTTTCTAGGATATTAACTGCATTGTATCCAATCCCTGTTTTTATGACAAATAATGTTAGTACTTGCTTACTGTCCTGAGATTAAATATAATGTGACTACTTATAATATTTTATTTTAAAAATCAATATGTTGTCTTAGTTATAAAATAGAAATGTGAAAATATTATAATGAAATAATGAAATAATGCATATTTTAACATGTAAATACTCAGATACCATGACAGTTTATGGTACCCAAAAATGAAGAAATAAAAGAAGAAATGAAGAAATAATGAAGTGGTCAAATTTGTGCATGCATTTAGATTTAAGAAACCTTGAAGTGAAATTTGAACGTTATCAATGCCTATCCTTTATATTTAATATTTTTAAATGAGGACAAAATAAGTATGTGTGTATTTATTATTTTTATATATATATATATTGCATGTCATCTATAGTTGTATGTATATACATACATGTATTTATGTGTGTGTATGTACGTGTGTGTGTGTGTATATATATAGTTAGGGTACTAGAAAATGTAGTGTACATTAAAACCATGCAAACATGTTTTGGGCTTATATAAAGTAGAATTAGGTTCTAAATATAACCAGTCTCATCAATTTACACAGTAGTTATAGAACTGAAAAATTCATTGTATATTAAAACCATGCAAATGTTATTTTGTGTTTCTATGTAAAATAGAGTTTGGTTTTAATTCAAGATATTTCAAACAGAATTTTACCAATATGAATGTCGGATGCATTTAAAAATTACACGAAAA
Source organism: Papio anubis (assembly GCF_008728515.1). NCBI lineage: Eukaryota > Metazoa > Chordata > Mammalia > Primates > Cercopithecidae > Papio > Papio anubis. The sequence continues at coordinate 138,111,496 of NC_044981.1, read as the reverse complement.
AAGCTCAGTGGTGTATTGTGCAGGATATGCTAAGCATTGCAGGACATCCATAAATGCCAGCCCCACCATCTTTGTGACAACTAGACATGCCAACAACAACAACTAAATTCTGAAGCGTCTCCTGGGGCATGAGAGCGCCTGTTAAGGGCTCTGTTATAGATGATGAGGGCTTCTGCAAAGGATGAATTCCAGTGATCTATGTAGACAGGAAGTTGAGTAAAAGGCTGTCCATTTTCCATGTGGGTGCTGATGGAGACATTTCTGCTAAAGGATCTAAAGCTTTCTTATGTAATTCATTAGTTTCCATTTTCATTTCCTTTCAGGTTCTAAGAGTTGCTTTCTCTTTCTACAGCAAACTACCCATAGAATTAAAAACAGAGCACACATTTTGCTGTTGGCTCAGTCGGTAGGCAGATCATAAAGTTTTGGGGAACTGTGAGAAAAGCTATACATCCAAATAGCTACTCACCATCTTCAACCAGATCTAATAGACTTCTCCAATACAGTATGTTCTCTTCTCTGCAATACGGTTCTTCTCATAGCTTCTCCGTCTTAGTAAATGGCCACTCCAGTCTTCCAGCTGCTCAGGCCAAGAACTTCAGGTTATCCAGACTCTGCTTCTTTCATTTCTCACGTCCCATGAGTCATTACATTTTGTAGATTGTGCCACTAAAATGTGTTTAGAATCTGACCACATCGCAGCACCCCCACTATCACTAACCTGAGGCAAGCCATCATCACCTTTCTCTCTCCAGGATTTGTATGATAACCTCCTAACTGGTTTCTCATTCTTCACTACATTCTTAATCTAGCAGCTAGAATGATGCTGTTAAACATAACGCAGATTACATCACTGCTCAAAATTGTCTGTGGTTCCTATCTCACACAGAACAAAGTTAGTCCTATGACGACCATAGAACCTGTCACCCTCTGGACATGTCCCCACTCTGTGACTCCTCTAGCCTCATCTTTCCTTCCTTCACCCCGCTACTGTCAAATTTCACTGCTGGCTGTGCTTCAAAACAGCAGGTATTCTCCCTTCTCAGGGTCTCAGACTTGCCTTGTCCCTCTGTCTGGAATGTTCTTGCCACAGATGTGTGCATGGCCAGCTGTCTCACTTCTTACATGTTTTTGAGGAAAATTCAGCTTCTCAGTAAAACTTCCCTTGGTCACTTTATCTATAATTTCAAACCACTCTCCCCTACCTCAGTAGGTACTATCCCCTCCCGTATGCCTTATTTTTTCTCCATAGTATTATATTACTTATCACTACATAAAATAATGAACATATTTTGCAGCCATGAGAACAGATATTTGATCTATTTTATTCTCTGAGTTACCTCTAGTATTTAGAGCTGCTACCAGGCTTTGGATAACACTAAATAATAGATAATGGCTGAATAAATAAATGAATATACTTTTTCATTCTACGTTATAAGGACTTTTAATGAGAATTTGTTGTGTGCACTGTAGGATGCGGTTCTTTTTCTCGTGGAACTTGCAGAAGGGGAGACATAGTCCTTAGACTGACAGTGATAAACACTATTACACTTAAGTGGAATGTTGCAGAGAGTATTATACGAGGGTTTATAGCGAAAGGACTTAACACCATCTTGAGGAATCCGAGGGAGCTAGGTTGTGGAGGATTGTTGGATGGATTATGACATGTTGAAAGGTATCCTGAAGAGGGAGATTACAATTAAAACTGCAAAGGCACAGAGCCAGGAAGTGTTTGATGTCTATGGGAGCCATAGGCACTTTGTGGTTAACTTAGCGTATGGTTTATGGAAGGAAGTGGTGACAGGTGGGGCTGGAGAAGCTACCAAGAGCTGGGACTTTGCAAACAACATTAAGATAGTTGGGTTGTATCCTCCAGACTATAGGGGCCATTGAAAAATAAAAGCAGGAGAGTAATGGTATCAGATTTATATTTTAGGTTGGCTGCTTATTTATTTTATGGTGGTAGCTGTAGACGTGTAAAAGGAAATAATGACAATATGAACTAGGCTAGTTGTCAAAGGGCTGGAGGAGAAAAGAATTAGATAAATATTGTGGGGCTAAAACTATCTGACCTTTATGGAAAGTTGAATGTGGGAAGTAAAAACAGGATAACCACCGAATATTTAGTATGGGTATCTAAATGGATGGTGATACCATAAACTAAAATAAAATAATGGAGACAGAGTTGGATTTATTTATTTTCTGTTGCAGTGGTGAATCATGAAATGATGATGAGTTTGGTTTTGTTCACTTGACTTTGAAATGGCTGTAAGGGATATAGGTGTATCTGAGTAGCAAACAGTTGCTATGTGAGTTAGAAGCTCAGGAGCCAGGTCAGTAGAAATAAAGATCCACCTTTGTTGGAATAAAGTTGAAACCATTTGAATGTGGAAGTGATCACCCAAGGAGCAAATGCAGTGTGGTGAGACATGGATGGAATGAAGGGCTTGGTGAAGGAACAGAAACCTCCAAGAGGAGAGGAGAAACGGAAAAAAGATGTCACTGAAGCAAGAGTACATCAAAGGTCAGGAAGGAGGTACTGAGCGACTGATTAAATGACACAGAGCTACAATAAGATAAAAATTTAAAACATGTTCATTATATTTGGCAGATAGGGGATCATGTATAATATTCATGTGTTTTTTTAAAAAGTATTTATCAAGAACATGTTTTGTGTTGGTACTGTGCAAGACCCTTTAATGAGGTAATGAAAAAGAAGTACATGATCTGGGCCCCTGTAGATTTTATAGACTGGGACAGTAGAGAGTCTGAATGGAGGGATACAGATAATTAAAGAGTTTTAAAATGTAGAGTGAGGAATGCTGCAACAGGGCTAGTGCAGGGTGCTTCTCAGTTAGTAGATACAATGCCATAAATATGCTGTATTTAGAATTCTCTCCCTACCTTTAAGTCCCTTTAACTGGTGAACTGCTACTTGTCCTTCATTTCTTAGATCAAATGTCATTTTATTAGAGAAACCTCCTTTGACCCTTACACCAGATCAAGCTCGTCTATTGAGTACTGTCTTCATACTTTCTACTTTTCCTTCACAGCATTTGGCATAGTTTATGAATATATATTTGTTAGTACAATCAATTACTATCTGTCTACACCTATAAGCTCCTTAAAGGCAGGAGCCCTGTCAGATTTTACCAATGAACAAACTATTTGTTGAATGAATAAATGAATGAAAGACAGCTAGATGTTTCAGCAACATGGGATTGCAGTCAGCTTAGGTGGAATTGACATGCAAGTAAGAACAGTGAGTAGAGTATTCTTTGGAAAAATGTGTTAAATATGAAAAGGTGAGGGTAATCATTGGGTAGAGGATCAGGTGGAACTAAAGGAAGGATTTAGTAGGATGGGATATATAATCACAGAGAGGAGAGGGGAAGATGAAGCTGAAGGAGGGGAAAACTGGCATCTGAAGATTTCTGAGAACATGGCGCAGTGGAATCAAGGGAAGTAGTGTGGTAAAGAAGAAGGAAGAAAACTAGGCTCATTTATTGTGTGGCTCTACCCTGAGGAATGAGATTTGGACACTATACTGCACTTTAATGAATTCTTGTCATTATAAATTAATGATAAGACATAACTTGAAACATATGAAATTTTCTATAACAAAAAAAAAAAACCTCAGTACATTGGAGACAAAATGCTATCAGAATCTTGGCCTTAAAAAGCTAACATTATAGCAGGAGACACCAAATAATATTGAAATCAGCATCTTATTTATTTTTGCAACATAGTTCCCTATGATAGAAGCAACTGCTTCTTGTTCATTTGGAGTTTTACATCTGATAATTACCTCTAAATAGTAGTCTTTTACACCTAGTCCTTGAAATTGTCTATTGACTCCCTGACATGGCAGTTGAGGATTCATTTTACTTGCTTGAATTTAGCTGCATTCATATTGCTGCAGAGGATGTGATTTCATTCTTTTTTATGGCTCAGTAGTATTCCATGGTCTATATATACCACATTTTCTTTATCCGATCCACTGTTGATGGGCACCTAGGTTGATTCAGCTTGTTTGCTATTGTGGATAGTGCTGCAATGAACATGCAAGTACATCTTTTTCATAAATGATTTTCTTTTGGGTATATACCCAGTGATAGGACTCCTGGGTCCAACTGTAGTTCTAAGTTCTTTGAGAAATCTCCAAACTGCTTTCCACAGTGACTGAACTAATCCACATTCCCAGCAATAGTGTATAAGCATTCCCTTTTCTCTGCAGCCTCATCAGCATCTGTTTTTTGACTTTTTAATAATACCCATTCTGACTTGTGTGAAATCTCAGGGGATTTTTTTATTTCAATAGTTTTTGGGGTACAGTTGGTTTTTGGTTACATGGGTAAATTCTTGAGTGGTGATTTCTGAGATTATAGTGCACCCATTATCCGAGCAGTGTACACTGTACCCAGTACGTAGTCTTTTATCCCTCATCCCTTTCCCACTCTTACCCCCTACTCCAAGTCCCCAGACTTCATGAGATCATCTTTATACCTTTGCATCCCCATAACTTAGCTCCCACTTATCACTGAGACCATACGATATTTGGTTTTCCATTTCTGAGTTACTTCACTTAGAGTAATGGCCTCCAGCTCCATCCAAGTTTCTGCAAAAGACATTATTTCATTTCTTTTATGCTCCTAAGTAGTATTCCATGGTGTCTGTATAGCATGTTTTCTTTATCCACTCATTGGTTGATGGGTACTTAGGTTGGTTCCACGTCTTTGCAGCTGTGAATTGTGCTGCTATAAACATGTGCGTGCTCATGTATTCTTCATATAATGACTTCTGTTCTCTTGAATAGATACTCAGCAGTGGGATTGCTGGATCAAATGGTAGTTTTACTTTTAGTTCTTCAAGGAATCTGTTTTCCATAGTGATTGTACTAACTTGCAGTTCCACAAACATAAAAGTGTTTTCTTTTCACCACATTCACGTCAACATCTATTGTTTTTTGACTTTTTAATTATGGCCATTCTTGTAGGAGTAAGGTGGTATCTCGTTGTGTTTTTAATTTGCATTTCCCTGATAATTAGTGATGCTAGCATTTTTTCATATGTTTGTTGACTGTTTGTATATCTTCTTTTGAGAAATGTCTGTTCATGTCCTTTGTCCACTTTTTTATGGGATTTGTTTGAGTTTCAGGAAATTTTTTTTAAAGCTTTTTCCTTGTAACTTTTGTTTCTAATTAATTCTTCCAGGTATCAAAAGTCATTGCAGGAAATATGTATATAAAAATACTTTTAAAAATAAATTAGAGGTTAGGATTTTATCTAGAGTAAAATATTTGTTGGGAACAGTAATACCTAACAGTCAATTTAGTTATCAAATGCTGCTTAAACAATAAAGTAAGCCTTCATTTCTTGGTGAAACTGGAGACAAATACAGATGTATACTGACTTAGTCATAAAACATTGTAGGTTTAGCAGCTCATTTATTGTTATTCTTCTACCTTATGATTAGGTAGAACCTTGTTTGAAAATAAAAGGCCACTTTCCAGTTCTATTTTTTTAGATACTTTGTGGGCATTTTATTGAACTAAATGTAAACCACTTGAGGAGGACAGATACTGTTTTCTTCATGCGGATGGTTCCCAAGTTAGGATGGTCTGACATGGTTTCGACTTTTCTTATCATTTTTCAACTTTTCCGTGATGTGAAAGTAACATGCATTTGGTAGAAACCATACTTTGAATTTTGAATTTTGATCTTTTCCCAGGCTCACAGTAAGCTGGGCAGTGGCAGCGAGCTGCAGCTGGCAGTCACGCACACCATCATGAGAGTGAACAACTGATACCCACAGTGGACTGGGTTGCCAGCATTTTTTGGATGTTATGTTTTGTGTTTTCACATCTCATGTCTACAAATTGTCCGTTTTCAACCAATGATATTTTCAGCTTGGAGCATCTGCCAGTATGTGTATATATAGATTAATCTCTTATTACAGGTTTTAATCTATTCTCTGAAGAATATCCTAGGGACAAAAATGGCTCCTTGTGTCATTTCCATCTACTACAATGTAGACTTAATATCCAACTCTTAAAAGGGAATATCTAGCTTATTCTGAACATTTCATCTTATCACCTTAAGTATAGAAAGATATAAGTAATGCTTAATGCCTAAATATTCAGTTCCTTAAATGTCAGTCATCCTTCTTTGTTATAGATAGAAGAAACTATGACTACTAACAAATCAAATGTCATTCGTGGTTTATGAGTGGTCAGTTTTATCTAATGGATTAGGATTACCTAGTCTTTCTCCATCTTTTAAGTAAAAAGAGAATTTTGATACTAAATTTTAGCCACTTGAGCAATTAGTTTATTTTTTAGCAGAGCTAAACTGATGAGTATTTTGGGAGCTATAATAGAAATTAAAAACAGCTTCATTGAGAACAAAATGAACTTTCTGTAAATATAATTTAAACCTATGTTTTAAGACTTTATGTTTTAAAAACAAAGCTGACACTGTTACAAAGTGAGACTGATAAAGGTGTACTTGCGGAATTCATTAGCATAAGAAATGTATTATCCCCTGGTGGTATGAGTTCAGAATTACAGCTTGCTTAACAAATGTGAAAAATAATGTCTCCTGTTGCAGATTAACTTGCATTTTGTTAGTTTATTTCTCTGTTAGTGTCAAATAATAAAATATTCATATATAATCTAGATATATTCATAATAATATTAAAGGCAGCACTGTGTACTTGAAAGTTGGTAAATGATGAAACAATTTTTTCCATGATTATGTGTATAAAATACTCAAATTAATCTATAGAGCCATATAATCCCAAAATGTACAAGGTTACTATAGAGCTTACAATTTTACCACTTCCTGTACAGAAATATTATTTGATCAACAGTATTTTAGTTGCCTGCTGTGTTTGGAATATAATACTGCTAATAAGGAAAGACTGTTAAAAGAGAAAGGCTAGAAATTGCCATCTTAATTATTTAAATGAAATAATAAGTAGGCCACATAAAGATTTTAGAACCCAAGGAAGCAATATGACAAACAGATACAAAATTACACTGAAAATTATATGTGAAATATGAGGCAAAACTTATTAGAACAAGTTTTTCTGTCAGGAAAAGTGATGCCATTTGAAGGAAGAAGGGCATAGAATGGCATAAAACAAGAAGACACAGCTATACCTTGTGGAGGGAGAGCTGACATGTTTGTCTGACTGGTTGGCAAATAATATGATTGATATTCTGGTGTTACCTGTTAAGTTCATAATAAGAGACTACTTAGCATAATAGAGAAACAGACATGAATTCAAAATCCTTTCTCACTCACAAGGATTATCGCTCAGGCAGATTACTTTTCTGAGCTCTGGTTATGAAAAAGAATGCCAATCTCATGGTGCCGTTGTAAGGCTTCAAAGTGCTAATCTGTGTACAATGCTTGGCACATAATAGGCTGTAAGCAAAAATCAGCGCTCTTTCCTTGGTAGATCACCCACAACACTGCTATCAGTGTCAAATCAGGAAATTTGTTAAGTCGTATTATCTCCACTTTAAGATCAAACACAATATACAGTCAAAAAGTTGAATGTACGATGCTTCGGGTTTTCAGCAGTTGTCTTCAAACATGTCCTGGTGTTCATGTGATTTAAATAAGGATCAGAAATGATTCAGAGGCCCTGTAGAGCTGTTGGCCTGTGGTATTCCTAATGCCATTTACTGTGCTAAATGGATGTGGCTATAGTAACCATTGATAAACATGAACAACAGAGGGTAAGTGCTGGACTAGGGACTGACTTACAGAAAGCAAAGGACTTAAGTTTCAAAGACCTTCACCTGCACAGGCCCCTTCTTAGGCTTTGTATCTAATTGATATTTGTAAGTTGCATTATTTTGCTTAAAGAAGGCTTCTCAAATTTAACAATCTACAGGCCTCGCAAAACGTGGATCCACTGCTACTGGTCTGTCCTGTAAAAGGAAAAAAAATCACCATGACTAAAAAAGGATGAGGCAACCCATAGCAAGAAACATGATTTTGCTTTTCTTGCCCAAATCATGATTTGTTGGTAACCCTTGACCTTAGGTGCTTATATGCCCTTGACCGCACCCTTGCCTATCTAGGAAAGCACTCTCTGGTCCAGCGTCAGCCTAAGAATTGCCCATATGAAGCAGTAAGAAAGGGGACTGCCTGGCAATCCAGGAACTTGCAGCTAAAATGCCCAGGTATTTGATTTCTGGCATTTTAAGTGGGTAAATGGGAATGCGTAGATGGGAAACAACTTATATTGACCTGACTCTATATGGGCCAAAACGAGTTTGGCACTGTGCATAGGTTATCACATTTTACACTGCTTGGTAAGGAATATTTTCTAACTTGACGCTTGGGAGAGGTAAAGTAACTTCTTTTTAAACAGCTAGTGGAGCTAGAATTCAAACACAGGGCTTTGTGAAGTCAAAGCTCATGTTCTTTCCAACCTCCCTGTAAGGCTGAAGCTTACCTGTCAGGTGTCAGCCAGCCACTGGAAAGGAATGAACATTTCATCTCCCAGTTCACCTAACGATTTTGAATACATAGAGTCCTACCAGCCAATTGGCAAACTTGTTTTCCTTGATCACTTCATTTCCCCATGTATGAAGCGCCCGCCTGTGATATGCTGTGTTCCACTTAATTATTACTTCTTCAGAATGGTCACAGTCACTAAGAAACTTCCAGTTAGGTAGGTAGGTAGACAGA